>NW_027477890.1:0-52090 GCF_051020955.1 Megalopta genalis
TATACGTTATTTAGATTGAACTGCATGCGCAACGAACGAGTTAGCTTCAAATGCATGAGATACACATGATTTAGCTTCAAACCAATGCGATGTAGAAGGTTTAGCTTCAAATCCATGCTATACACAAGATTTAGCTTCAAATCAATGCGATGTAGTAGGTTCAGTTTCAAATCCATGCGACACATATGATTTAGCTTCAAATACTTGCGATATAAGTGATATAGCTTCAAAAGCTGGAGGAACAAGCGATGTAGTTTCAATTCCATGCGAAACAAATGATTTAGCAGCAAATTAATGCGATGTAGGAGGTTTAGCTTCAAATCCATGCGAAATCAGTGACTTAGCTTCGGATACTTGCGATATAAGTGACATAGCTTCAAATGCAGAAGAAACAAACGAGTTAGCTTCAAATCCAAGCGAATAACATGATTTAGCTTCAAATCAATGAGATTTAGACGGTTTAGCTTCAAATCCATGCGACACAAAAGATTGAGCTTCAAACACTTGGGATATAAGTGATATAGCTTCAAAGGCAGACGAAGCAATCGAGTTAGCTTCAAAATCCATGCGAAACACATGATTTAGTAGCAAATCAATGCGATGTAGAAAGTTTAGCTTCAAATCCATGCGAAGCCAATGATTTAGCTTTAGATACTTGCGGTATAAGTGACATAGCTTCAAATGCGGACGAAACAAATGAGTTAGCATCAAATCCATGCGAAACTACTGGTTTAGCTACAAATACTCGTGATATATATTATTTAGCTACAACTGCATTCGAAACAAACGAGTTAGCTTCAAATCCAAGCAAAACACATGATTATGCTTCAAATGAAAGCTATGTAGAAGGTTTAACTTCTAATAGATGCGAAGCCAATGATTTAGCTTTAGATACTTGCGGTATAAGTGACATAGCTTCAAATGCGGATGAAACAAACGAGTTAGCTTCAAATCCATGCGAAACAACTGGTTTAGCTACAAATACTCGTGATATATATTATTTAGCTTCAAATGCAGACGAAACAAACGAGTTAGCTTCAAATGCAGACGAAACAAACGAGTTAGCTTCAAATCCATGCGAAACACATGATTTATCAGCAAATCAATGCGATGTAGAAGGTTTAGCTTCAAATCCATGCGAAACCAATGATTTAGCTTTAGATACTTTCGATATAAGTGATATTGCTTCAAATGCAGACGGAACAAACGAGTTAGCCTCAAAATCCATGCGATACACATGATTCAGCTTCAGATACATGCGTTATAAGTGATATAGCATCAAATGCAAGCCATACGAACGAGTTAGATTCAAATCTATGCGAAACACATGATTTAGCTTCAAATCAATGCGATGTACAAGGTCTAGCTTCAAATCCATGTGAAACAAATGATTTAGGTTCAGATACTTGCGATATAAGTAATATAGCTTCACATGCAGACGAAACAAACGAGTTAGCTTCAAAACCCGTGTGATACACATGATTTAGCTTCAAATCAATGCGATGTAGATGGTTTAGCTTCTAATCCAAGCGACACACATGATTTAGCTTCAAATCAATGCGATGTATAAGGTTTAGATTCAAATCCATGCGAAACGAACGATTGAGCTTCAAATACTTGGGATATAAGTGATATAGCTTCAAATGCAGACGAAACAAACGAGTTAGCTTCAAATCCATGCGAACACATGATTTAGCTGCAAATCAATACCATGTAGAAGGTTTAGCTTCAAATCCATGCGACACAAATGATTTAGCACCAGATTCTTGCGATATAAGTGATATGGCTTCAATTGTTGGGGAAACAAACGAGTTAGCTTCAAATCCAAGCAAAACACATGTTTAAACTTCAAATCAATGCTATGTGGAAGGATTAGCTTCAAATCCATGCGAAACAAATGATTTAGGTTCAGATACTTGCGATATAAATGATGTAGCATCAAATGCAGGCGAAACGAACGAGTTAGCTTCAAATCCATGCGAAACACATGATTTAGTATCGGATACTTGCGTTATAACTGATATTGCTTCAAATGCAGAGGAAACAAACGAGTTAGCTTCAAATCTAAGCGAAACAAATGATTTAGCTTCGAATCAATATGATGTAGAAGGTTAAGCTTCAATTCCATGCGAATCCAATGACTTAGCTTCAGATACTTGCGATACAAATGGCATAGCTTCAAATGCAGACGAAACAAACGAGTTAGCTTCAAAACCCGTGTGATACACATGATTTAGCAGCAAATCAATGCGATGTAGAAGGTTTAGCTTCAAATCCAAGCGAAACACATCATTTAGCTTCAAATCGATGCGAAGTAGAAGGCTTAACTTCAAATCCTTGCGAAACACATGATTTAGCTTCAAATCATTGCGGTGTAGAAGGTTTAGCTTCAAATTCAAGCGAAACACATGATTTAGCTTCAAATCAATGCGATGTAGAAGGATTAGCTTCAAACCCATGCGAAACAAATGATTTAGCTTCAAGCAATTGGGATATAAGTGATATAGCTTCAAATGTAGACGACTCAAACGAGTTAGCTTCAAAATCCATGCGATACATATCATTTAGCTTCAAATCTATACGAAGTGGAAGGCTTAGCTAAAAATCCATGCGAAACAAATGATTTACCTTCAGATACTTGCGATTATAAGTGATATAGTTTCATGTGCAGACGAAACAAACGAGTTAGCTTCAAATCCATGCGAAACAGATGATTTAGCTGCAAATCAATGCGATGTTGAAAGTTTAGCTTCAAATCCAAGTGAAACACATGATTTAGCTTTAGATACACGCGATATAAGTGATACAGCTTCAAATGCAGGGGAAACAAAGGAGCTAGCTTCAAATCCATGCAAAACACATGATTAAGCTTCAGATCAATACGATGTAGAAGGTTTAGCTTCAAATCCATGCGAAACAAATGATTTAGCATCAAACAAGTGGTATATAAGTGTTTATAGCTTCAAATGCAGACGAATCAAACGAGTTAGCTTCGAAATCCGCGCGATAGACATGATTTAGCTTCAAATCAATGCGAAGTAGAAGGCTTACACACAAATCCATGCGAAACAAATGATTCAGGTTCAGATTCTTGCGATATAAGTGATATGGCTGCAAATGCAGGGGAAACAAGCGTGTTAGCTTCAAAATTCACGCGATACACATGATTTAGCTACAAATCAATACGAAGTAGAAGGCCTGGCTTCAAAATCATGCGGCACAAATGATTTAGTTTCAGATACTTGTGATATAAGTGATATTGCATCAAATGCGGGGGAAACAAACGAGTTAGCTCCAAATCCATGCGAAACACATAAATTAGCTTCAAATCAATGCGATGTAGAAGGTTAACTTCAAATCCATACGAAAAAAATGATTTAGCATCAGATACTTGCGATATAAGTGATATAGCTTCAAATGCAGGGGAAACAAAGGAGTTAGCTTCAAATCCATGCGAAACACATGATTTAGCTGCAAATCAAAGCGATGTTGAAGGTTTAGCTTCAAATCCATGCCAAACAAATGATTTAGCTTTAGATACTTGCGATATAAGTGATATAGCTTCAAATGCAGGGGAAACAAACGAGTTAGCTTCAAATGCAGGGGAAACAAACGAGTTAGCTTCAAATCAATGCGATGTAGAAGGTTTAGCTTCAAATCCATGCGAAACAAATGATTTAGCTTCAAGCAATTGGGATATAAGTGATATAGCTTCAAATGCAGGAGAAACTAACGAGTTAGCTTAAAATCTATGCGGACAATTGATTTAGCTTCAAATCTATGCTAAAAAAATGATTTAGCATCAGATACTTGCGATATCAGTGATATAGCTTCAAATGCAGGGGAAACAAACGAGTTAGCTCCAAATCCATGCGAAACACATAATTTAGCTGCAAATCAAAGCGATGTTGAAGGTTTAGCTTCAAATCCATGCCAAAGAAATGATTTAGCTTTAGATACTTGCGATATAAGTGATATAGCTTCAAATGCAGGGGAAACAAACGAGTTAGCTTCAAGTGCAGGGGAAACAAACGAGTTAGCTTCAAATCCATGCGAAACACATGAATTAGCTTCAAATCAATGCGATGTAGAAGGTTTAGCTTCAAATACATGCGAAAAAATGATTTAGCATCAGATACTTGCGATATAAGTGATATAGCTTCAAATGCAGGGGAAACAAAGGAGTTAGCTTCAAATCCATGCGAAACACATGATTTAGCTGCAAATCAAAGCGATGTTGAAGGTTTAGCTTCAAATCCATGCCAAACAAATGATTTAGCTTTAGATACTTGCGATATAAGTGATATAGCTTCAAATGCAGGGGAAACAAACGAGATAGCTTCAAATGCAGGGGAAACAAACGAGTTAGCTTCAAATCAATGCGATGTAGAAGGTTTAGCATCAAATCCATGCGAAAGAAATGATTGAGCTTCAAACACTTGGGATATAAGTGATATAGCTTCAAATGCAGGGGAAGCAAACGAGTTGACTTCAAATCCAAGCGAATCACATGATTTAGCTTCATATCAATGCGATGTAGAAGGTTTAGCTTCAAATCCATGCGACACAAATCATTTAGCTTCAAATACTTACGATATTAATGATATAGCTTCAAATGCAGGCGAAACAAACGAGTTAGCATCAAAATCCATGCGAAACAAATGATTTAGCTTCAAATCAATGCGATGTAGAAGGCTTAGCTTCAAATCCAAGCGAAACAAATGGTTTAGCTATAAATACTTGTGATATACATTATTTAGCTACAACTGCATGCGAAACGAACGAGTTAGCTTCAAATCCATGAGATACACATGATTTAGCTGCAAATCAATGTGATGTAGAAGGTTTAGCTTCAAATCCATGCGATACACATGATTAAGCTTCAAATCAATGCGATGTAGAAGGTTTAGCTTCAAATCCATACGAAACACATGACTTAGCTTCAAATCAATGCGATGAAGAAGGTTTAGCTTACAATCCATGCAAAACACGTGATTTAACTTCCAATTAATGCGAAGTAGAAAGCTTAGCTTCAAATCCATGCGAATCAAATGGTTTAGCTTCAAATACTTGTGATATACGTTATTTAGATTGAACTGCATGCGCAACGAACGAGTTAGCTTTAAATCCAAAAGATACACATGATTTAGCTTCAAATCAATGCGATGTAGAAGGTTTAGCTTACAATCCATGCAAAACACGTGATTTAACTTCCAATTAATACGAAGTAGAAAGCTTAGCTTCAAATCCATGCGAATCAAATGGTTTAGCTTCAAATACTTGTGATATACGTTATTTAGATTGAACTGCATGCGCAACGAACGAGTTAGCTTCAAATGCATGAGATACACATGATTTAGCTTCAAACCAATGCGATGTAGAAGGTTTAGCTTCAAATCCATGCTATACACAAGATTTAGCTTCAAATCAATGCGATGTAGTAGGTTCAGTTTCAAATCCATGCGACACATATGATTTAGCTTCAAATACTTGCGATATAAGTGATATAGCTTCAAAAGCTGGAGGAACAAGCGATGTAGTTTCAATTCCATGCGAAACAAATGATTTAGCAGCAAATTAATGCGATGTAGGAGGTTTAGCTTCAAATCCATGCGAAATCAGTGACTTAGCTTCGGATACTTGCGATATAAGTGACATAGCTTCAAATGCAGAAGAAACAAACGAGTTAGCTTCAAATCCAAGCGAATAACATGATTTAGCTTCAAATCAATGAGATTTAGACGGTTTAGCTTCAAATCCATGCGACACAAAAGATTGAGCTTCAAACACTTGGGATATAAGTGATATAGCTTCAAAGGCAGACGAAGCAATCGAGTTAGCTTCAAAATCCATGCGAAACACATGATTTAGTAGCAAATCAATGCGATGTAGAAAGTTTAGCTTCAAATCCATGCGAAGCCAATGATTTAGCTTTAGATACTTGCGGTATAAGTGACATAGCTTCAAATGCGGACGAAACAAATGAGTTAGCTTCAAATCCATGCGAAACTACTGGTTTAGCTACAAATACTCGTGATATATATTATTTAGACTACAACTGCATTCGAAACAAACGAGTTAGCTTCAAATCCAAGCAAAACACATGATTATGCTTCAAATGAAAGCTATGTAGAAGGTTTAACTTCTAATAGATGCGAAGCCAATGATTTAGCTTTAGATACTTGCGGTATAAGTGACATAGCTTCAAATGCGGATGAAACAAACGAGTTAGCTTCAAATCCATGCGAAACTACTGGTTTAGCTACAAATACTCGTGATATATATTATTTAGCTTCAAATGCAGACGAAACAAACGAGTTAGCTTCAAATGCAGACGAAACAAACGAGTTAGCTTCAAATCCATGCGAAACACATGATTTATCAGCAAATCAATGCGATGTAGAAGGTTTAGCTTCAAATCCATGCGAAACCAATGATTTAGCTTTAGATACTTTCGATATAAGTGATATTGCTTCAAATGCAGACGGAACAAACGAGTTAGCCTCAAAATCCATGCGATACACATGATTCAGCTTCAGATACATGCGTTATAAGTGATATAGCATCAAATGCAAGCCATACGAACGAGTTAGATTCAAATCTATGCGAAACACATGATTTAGCTTCAAATCAATGCGATGTACAAGGTCTAGCTTCAAATCCATGTGAAACAAATGATTTAGGTTCAGATACTTGCGATATAAGTAATATAGCTTCACATGCAGACGAAACAAACGAGTTAGCTTCAAAACCCGTGTGATACACATGATTTAGCTTCAAATCAATGCGATGTAGATGGTTTAGCTTCTAATCCAAGCGACACAAATGATTTAGCTTCAAATCAATGCGATGTATAAGGTTTAGATTCAAATCCATGCGAAACGAACGATTGAGCTTCAAATACTTGGGATATAAGTGATATAGCTTCAAATGCAGACGAAACAAACGAGTTAGCTTCAAATCCATGCCGAACACATGATTTAGCTGCAAATCAATACCATGTAGAAGGTTTAGCTTCAAATCCATGCGACACAAATGATTTAGCAACAGATTCTTGCGATATAAGTGATATGGCTTCAATTGTTGGGGAAACAAACGAGTTAGCTTCAAATCCAAGCAAAACACATGTTTAAACTTCAAATCAATGCTATGTGGAAGGATTAGCTTCAAATCCATGCGAAACAAATGATTTAGGTTCAGATACTTGCGATATAAATGATGTAGCATCAAATGCAGGCGAAACGAACGAGTTAGCTTCAAATCCATGCGAAACACATGATTTAGTATCGGATACTTGCGTTATAACTGATATTGCTTCAAATGCAGAGGAAACAAACGAGTTAGCTTCAAATCTAAGCGAAACAAATGATTTAGCTTCGAATCAATATGATGTAGAAGGTTAAGCTTCAATTCCATGCGAATCCAATGACTTAGCTTCAGATACTTGCGATACAAATGGCATAGCTTCAAATGCAGACGAAACAAACGAGTTAGCTTCAAAACCCGTGTGATACACATGATTTAGCAGCAAATCAATGCGATGTAGAAGGTTTAGCTTCAAATCCAAGCGAAACACATCATTTAGCTTCAAATCGATGCGAAGTAGAAGGCTTAACTTCAAATCCTTGCGAAACACATGATTTAGCTTCAAATCATTGCGGTGTAGAAGGTTTAGCTTCAAATTCAAGCGAAACACATGATTTAGCTTCAAATCAATGCGATGTAGAAGGATTAGCTTCAAACCCATGCGAAACAAATGATTTAGCTTCAAGCAATTGGGATATAAGTGATATAGCTTCAAATGTAGACGACTCAAACGAGTTAGCTTCAAAATCCATGCGATACATATCATTTAGCTTCAAATCTATACGAAGTGGAAGGCTTAGCTAAAAATCCATGCGAAACAAATGATTTACCTTCAGATACTTGCGATTATAAGTGATATAGTTTCATGTGCAGACGAAACAAACGAGTTAGCTTCAAATCCATGCGAAACAGATGATTTAGCTGCAAATCAATGCGATGTTGAAAGTTTAGCTTCAAATCCAAGTGAAACACATGATTTAGCTTTAGATACACGCGATATAAGTGATACAGCTTCAAATGCAGGGGAAACAAAGGAGCTAGCTTCAAATCCATGCAAAACACATGATTAAGCTTCAGATCAATACGATGTAGAAGGTTTAGCTTCAAATCGATGCGAAACAAATGATTTAGCATCAAACAAGTGGTATATAAGTGTTTATAGCTTCAAATGCAGACGAATCAAACGAGTTAGCTTCGAAATCCGCGCGATAGACATGATTTAGCTTCAAATCAATGCGAAGTAGAAGGCTTACACACAAATCCATGCGAAAACAAATGATTCAGGTTCAGATTCTTGCGATATAAGTGATATGGCTGCAAATGCAGGGGAAACAAGCGTGTTAGCTTCAAAATTCACGCGATACACATGATTTAGCTACAAATCAATACGAAGTAGAAGGCCTGGCTTCAAAATCATGCGGCACAAATGATTTAGTTTCAGATACTTGTGATATAAGTGATATTGCATCAAATGCGGGGGAAACAAACGAGTTAGCTTCATATCCAAGCGAAACACATATTTAGCTGGTAATCAGTGCGATGTAGAACGTTTTCCTTCAAATCCATGCGAAACAAATGATTTAGCATCAGATACTTGCGATATAAGTTATATAGCTTCAAATGCTGACGAAACAAACGAGCTAGCTTCAAATTCAAGCGAAACACATGATTTAGCTTCAAATCAATGCGATGTCGAAGGTTCAGCTTCAAATCCAAGCGAAACAAATAATTTAGCTTCAAATCAGTGCGAAGTAGAAGGCTTAGCTTCAAATCCATGCGAAACGAATGACTTAGCTTCAAATTAATGCGATGTAGAAGGCTAACCTCAATTCCATGCGAAACACATGATTTAGTTTCAAATTCATGCGAAAGACATGGTTTAGCTGCAATTTCGTGCGAAACAAACGAGTCAGCTTCAAATCCATGCGAAACACATGGTTTAGCTTCAAATCAATGCGAAGTAGTAGGTTTAGATTCAAATCCATGCGAAACAGATGATTTCGCTTCAAATACTTACGATATAAATGATATAGCTTCAAATGCAGGAGATACAAACGAGTTAGCTTCAAAATCCGTGCGGTACACATGATTTAGCTTCAAATCAATGCGATGTAGAAGGTTTAGCTTCAAATCCATGCGAAACAAATGATTGAGCTTCACACACTTCGGATATAGGTAATATAGCTTCAACTGCATGCGAAACAAACGAGTTGGCTTCAAATGCAAGCCAATCACATGATTTAGCTCCAAATCAATGCGATGTAGAGGGTTTAGATTCAAATCCATGCGAAACGAATGATTTAGCTTCAAACACTTGGGACATAAGTGTTATAGCTTCAAATGCAGACGAAACGAAAGAGTTAGCTCCGAAATCCGTGCCATACACATGATTTAGCTTCAAATTAATGCGATGTAGAAGGTTTAGCTTCAAATCCACCCGGAACATATGATTTAGCAGCAAATCAATGCGATGTAGAAGGTTTAGCTTTAAATCCATGCGAAACAAATGGTTTAGCTACAAATACTTGTGATATACGTTATTTAGATTAACTGCATACGTAACTAACGAATTAGTTTCAAATCCAAGCGAAACACATGATTTAGCAGCAAATTAATGCGATGTAGGAGGTTTAGCTTCACATCCATGCGAAATCAGTGACTTAGCTTCGGATACTTGCGATATAAGTGACATAGCTTCAAATGCAGAAGAAACAAACGAGTTAGCTTCAAATCCAAGCGAATAACATGATTTAGCTTCAAATCAATGAGATTTAGACGGTTTAGCTTTAAATCCATGCGACACAAAAGATTGAGCTTCAAACACTTGGGATATAAGTGATATAGCTTCAAAGGCAGACGAAGCAATCGAGTTAGCTTCAAAATCCATGCGAAACACATGATTTAGTAGCAAATCAATGCGATGTAGAAAGTTTAGCTTCAAATCCATGCGAAGCCAACGATTTAGCTTTAGATACTTGCGGTATAAGTGACATAGCTTCAAATGCGGACGAAACAAATGAGTTAGCTTCAAATCCATGCGAAACTACTGGTTTAGCTACAAATACTCGTGATATATATTATTTAGCTACAACTGCATTCGAAACAAACGAGTTAGCTTCAAATCCAAGCAAAACACATGATTATGCTTCAAATGAAAGCTATGTAGAAGGTTTAACTTCTAATAGATGCGAAGCCAATGATTTAGCTTTAGATACTTGCGGTATAAGTGACATAGCTTCAAATGCGGATGAAACAAACGAGTTAGCTTCAAATCCATGCGAAACTACTGGTTTCGGTACAAATACTCGTGATATATATTATTAAGCTTCAAATGCAGACGAAACAAACGAGTTAGCTTCAAATCCATGCGAAACACATGATTTATCAGCAAATCAATGCGATGTAGAAGGTTTAGCTTCAAATCCATGCGAAACCAATGATTTAGCTTTAGATACTTTCGATATAAGTGATATTGCTTCAAATGCAGACGGAACAAACGAGTTAGCTTCAAAATCCAAGCAAAACACATGATTATGCTTCAAATGAAAGCTATGTAGAAGGTTTAACTTCTAATAGATGCGAAGCCAATGATTTAGCTTTAGATACTTGCGGTATAAGTGACATAGCTTCAAATGCGGATGAAACAAACGAGTTAGCTTCAAATCCATGCGAAACTACTGGTTTAGCTACAAATACTAGTGATATATATTATTTAGCTTCAAATGTAGACGAAACAAACGAGTTAGCTTCAAATCCATGCGAAACACATGATTTATCAGCAAATCAATGCGATGTAGAAGGTTTAGCTTCAAATCCATGCGAAACCAATGATTTAGCTTTAGATACTTTCGATATAAGTGATATTGCTTCAAATGCAGACGGAACAAACGAGTTAGCCTCAAAATCCATACGATACACATCATTTAGCGTCAAATAAATTCGATTTAGAAGGTGCAGCTTCAAATCCATGCGAAACAAATGATTTAGCATCTGATACTGGCGATATAAGTGTTATAGCTTCAAGTGCAGACGATACAACGAAGTAGCTTCAAATCCATGCGCAACAATTGGTTTAGCTACAATTACTTGTGATATGCGTTATTTAGATTCAACTGCATGCGCAAGAAACGAGTTAGCTTCAAATCCATGCGAAACACATAAATTAGCTTCAAATCAATGCGATGTAGAAGGTTAACTTCAAATCCATACGAAAAAAATGATTTAGCATCAGATACTTGCGATATAAGTGATATAGCTTCAAATGCAGGGGAAACAAAGGAGTTAGCTTCAAATCCATGCGAAACACATGATTTAGCTGCAAATCAAAGCGATGTTGAAGGTTTAGCTTCAAATCCATGCCAAACAAATGATTTAGCTTTAGATACTTGCGATATAAGTGATATAGCTTCAAATGCAGGGGAAACAAACGAGTTAGCTTCAAATGCAGGGGAAACAAACGAGTTAGCTTCAAATCAATGCGATGTAGAAGGTTTAGCTTCAAATCCATGCGAAACAAATGATTTAGCTTCAAGCAATTGGGATATAAGTGATATAGCTTCAAATGCAGGAGAAACTAACGAGTTAGCTTAAAATCTATGCGGACAATTGATTTAGCTTCAAATCTATGCTAAAAAAATGATTTAGCATCAGATACTTGCGATATCAGTGATATAGCTTCAAATGCAGGGGAAACAAACGAGTTAGCTCCAAATCCATGCGAAACACATAATTTAGCTGCAAATCAAAGCGATGTTGAAGGTTTAGCTTCAAATCCATGCCAAAGAAATGATTTAGCTTTAGATACTTGCGATATAAGTGATATAGCTTCAAATGCAGGGGAAACAAACGAGTTAGCTTCAAGTGCAGGGGAAACAAACGAGTTAGCTTCAAATCCATGCGAAACACATGAATTAGCTTCAAATCAATGCGATGTAGAAGGTTTAGCTTCAAATACATGCGAAAAAATGATTTAGCATCAGATACTTGCGATATAAGTGATATAGCTTCAAATGCATTGGAAACAAAGGAGTTAGCTTCAAATCCATGCGAAACACATGATTTAGCTGCAAATCAAAGCGATGTTGAAGGTTTAGCTTCAAATCCATGCCAAACAAATGATTTAGCTTTAGATACTTGCGATATAAGTGATATAGCTTCAAATGCAGGGGAAACAAACGAGATAGCTTCAAATCCATGCGAAACACATGATTTAGCTGCAAATCAAAGCGATGTTGAAGGTTTAGCTTCAAATCCATGCCAAACAAATGATTTAGCTTTAGATACTTGCGATATAAGTGATATAGCTTCAAATGCAGGGGAAACAAACGAGATAGCTTCAAATGCAGGGGAAACAAACGAGTTAGCTTCAAATCAATGCGATGTAGAAGGTTTAGCATCAAATCCATGCGAAAGAAATGATTGAGCTTCAAACACTTGGGATATAAGTGATATAGCTTCAAATGCAGGGGAAGCAAACGAGTTGACTTCAAATCCAAGCGAATCACATGATTTAGCTTCATATCAATGCGATGTAGAAGGTTTAGCTTCAAATCCATGCGAAACAAATGATTTAGCTTCAAACACTTGGGATATAAGTGACGTAGCTTCAAATGCAAACGAAACAAACGAGTTAGCTTCAAATCCTTGCGAAACCAATGATTTAGCTTCAGATACTTGCGATATAAGTGGCATAGCTTCAAATGCAGACGAAACAAACCTGTTAGCATCAATTCCATGCGAAATACATGATTTAGCAGCAAATCAATGCGATGTAGAAGGTTTAGCTTCAAATCCATGCGAAACAAATGATTTAGCTTCAAACACTTGGGATTTAAGTGATATAGCTTCAAATGCAGACGAAACAAACGAGTTAGCTTCGAAATCCGTGCGATACACATGATTTAGCTTCAAATCAATGCGATGTAGAAGGTTTAGCTTCAAATCCAAGTGAAACACATGATTCAGCTTCAAATCATTGCAATGTTGAGGGTTTTGCTAACAAATCCATGCGAAACAAATGATTTAGCTTCAAACAAGTGGTATATAAGTGTTTATAGCTTCAAATGCAGACGAATCAAACGAGTTAGCTTCGAAATCCGCGCGATAGACATGATTTAGCTTCAAATCAATGCGAAGTAGAAGGCTTACACACAAATCCATGCGAAACAAATGATTCAGGTTCAGATTCTTGCGATATAAGTGATATGGCTGCAAATGCAGGGGAAACAAGCGTGTTAGCTTCAAAATTCACGCGATACACTTGATTTAGCTACAAATCAATACGAAGTAGAAGGCCTGGCTTCAAAATCATGCGGCACAAATGATTTAGTTTCAGATACTTGTGATATAAGTGATATTGCATCAAATGCGGGGGAAACAAACGAGTTAGCTTCATATCCAAGCGAAACACATATTTAGCTGGTAATCAGTGCGATGTAGAACGTTTTCCTTCAAATCCATGCGAAACAAATGATTTAGCATCAGATACTTGCGATATAAGTTATATAGCTTCAAATGCAGACGAAACAAACGAGCTAGCTTCAAATTCAAGCGAAACACATGATTTAGCTTCAAATCAATGCGATGTCGAAGGCTAACCTCAATTCCATGCGAAACACATGATTTAGTTTCAAATTCATGCGAAAGACATGGTTTAGCTGCAATTTCGTGCGAAACAAACGAGTCAGCTTCAAATCCATGCGAAACACATGGTTTAGCTTCAAATCAATGCGAAGTAGTAGGTTTAGATTCAAATCCATGCGAAACAGATGATTTCGCTTCAAATACTTACGATATAAATGATATAGCTTCAAATGCAGGCGATACAAACGAGTTAGCTTCAAAATCCGTGCGGTACACATGATTTAGCTTCAAATCAATGCGATGTAGAAGGTTTAGCTTCAAATCCATGCGAAACAAATGATTGAGCTTCACACACTTCGGATATAGGTAATATAGCTTCAACTGCATGCGAAACAAACGAGTTGGCTTCAAATGCAAGCCAATCACATGATTTAGCTCCAAATCAATGCGATGTAGAGGGTTTAGATTCAAATCCATGCGAAACGAATGATTTAGCTTCAAACACTTGGGACATAAGTGTTATAGCTTCAAATGCAGACGAAACGAAAGAGTTAGCTCCGAAATCCGTGCCATACACATGATTTAGCTTCAAATTAATGCGATGTAGAAGGTTTAGCTTCAAATCCACCCGGAACACATGATTTAGCAGCAAATCAATGCGATGTAGAAGGTTTAGCTTCAAATCCATGCGAAATCAGTGACTTAGCTTCGGATACTTGCGATATAAGTGACATAGCTTCAAATGCAGAAGAAACAAACGAGTTAGCTTCAAATCCAAGCGAATAACATGATTTAGCTTCAAATCAATGAGATTTAGACGGTTTAGCTTCAAATCCATGCGACACAAAAGATTGAGCTTCAAACACTTGGGATATAAGTGATATAGCTTCAAAGGCAGACGAAGCAATCGAGTTAGCTTCAAAATCCATGCGAAACACATGATTTAGTAGCAAATCAATGCGATGTAGAAAGTTTAGCTTCAAATCCATGCGAAGCCAATGATTTAGCTTTAGATACTTGCGGTATAAGTGACATAGCTTCAAATGCGGACGAAACAAATGAGTTAGCTTCAAATCCATGCGAAACTACTGGTTTAGCTACAAATACTCGTGATATATATTATTTAGCTACAACTGCATTCGAAACAAACGAGTTAGCTTCAAATCCAAGCAAAACACATGATTATGCTTCAAATGAAAGCTATGTAGAAGGTTTAACTTCTAATAGATGCGAAGCCAATGATTTAGCTTTAGATGCTTGCGGTATAAGTGACATAGCTTCAAATGCGGATGAAACAAACGAGTTAGCTTCAAATCCATGCGAAACTACTGGTTTCGGTACAAATACTCGTGATATATATTATTAAGCTTCAAATGCAGACGAAACAAACGAGTTAGCTTCAAATCCATGTGAAACACATGATTTATCAGCAAATCAATGCGATGTAGAAGGTTTAGCTTCAAATCCATGCGAAACCAATGATTTAGCTTTAGATACTTTCGATATAAGTGATATTGCTTCAAATGCAGACGGAACAAACGAGTTAGCTTCAAAATCCAAGCAAAACACATGATTATGATTCAAATGAAAGCTATGTAGAAGGTTTAACTTCTAATAGATGCGAAGCCAATGATTTAGCTTTAGATACTTGCGGTATAAGTGACATAGCTTCAAATGCGGATGAAACAAACGAGTTAGCTTCAAATCCATGCGAAACACATGATTTATCAGCAAATCAATGCGATGTAGAAGGTTTAGCTTCAAATCCATGCGAAACCAATGATTTAGCTTTAGATACTTTCGATATAAGTGATATTGCTTCAAATGCAGACGGAACAAACGAGTTAGCCTCAAAATCCATACGATACACATCATTTAGCGTCAAATAAATTCGATTTAGAAGGTGTAGCTTCAAATCCATGCGAAACAAATGATTTAGCATCTGATACTGGCGATATAAGTGTTATAGCTTCAAGTGCAGACGATACAAACGAAGTAGCTTCAAATCCATGCGCAACAATTGGTTTAGCTACAATTACTTGTGATATGCGTTATTTAGATTCAACTGCATGCGCAAGAAACGAGTTAGCTTCAAATCCATGCGAAACACATAAATTAGCTTCAAATCAATGCGATGTAGAAGGTTAACTTCAAATCCATGCGAAAAAAATGATTTAGCATCAGATACTTGCGATATAAGTGATATAGCTTCAAATGCAGGGGAAACAAAGGAGTTAGCTTCAAATGCAGGGGAAACAAACGAGTTAGCTTCAAATCAATGCGATGTAGAAGGTTTAGCTTCAAATCCATGCGAAACAAATGATTTAGCTTCAAGCAATTGGGATATAAGTGATATAGCTTCAAATGCAGGAGAAACTAACGAGTTAGCTTAAAATCTATGCGGACAATTGATTTAGCTTCAAATCTATGCTAAAAAAATGATTTAGCATCAGATACTTGCGATATCAGTGATATAGCTTCAAATGCAGGGGAAACAAACGAGTTAGCTCCAAATCCATGCGAAACACATGATTTAGCTGCAAATCAAAGCGATGTTGAAGGTTTAGCTTCAAATCCATGCCAAAGAAATGATTTAGCTTTAGATACTTGCGATATAAGTGATATAGCTTCAAATGCAGGGGAAACAAACGAGTTAGCTTCAAGTGCAGGGGAAACAAACGAGTTAGCTTCAAATCCATGCGAAACACATGAATTAGCTTCAAATCAATGCGATGTAGAAGGTTTAGCTTCAAATCCATGCGAAACCAATGATTTAGCTTTAGATACTTTCGATATAAGTGATATTGCTTCAAATGCAGACGGAACAAACGAGTTAGCCTCAAAATCCATACGATACACATCATTTAGCGTCAAATAAATTCGATTTAGAAGGTGCAGCTTCAAATCCATGCGAAACAAATGATTTAGCATCTGATACTGGCGATATAAGTGTTATAGCTTCAAGTGCAGACGATACAACGAAGTAGCTTCAAATCCATGCGCAACAATTGGTTTAGCTACAATTACTTGTGATATGCGTTATTTAGATTCAACTGCATGCGCAAGAAACGAGTTAGCTTCAAATCCATGCGAAACACATAAATTAGCTTCAAATCAATGCGATGTAGAAGGTTAACTTCAAATCCATACGAAAAAAATGATTTAGCATCAGATACTTGCGATATAAGTGATATAGCTTCAAATGCAGGGGAAACAAAGGAGTTAGCTTCAAATCCATGCGAAACACATGATTTAGCTGCAAATCAAAGCGATGTTGAAGGTTTAGCTTCAAATCCATGCCAAACAAATGATTTAGCTTTAGATACTTGCGATATAAGTGATATAGCTTCAAATGCAGGGGAAACAAACGAGTTAGCTTCAAATGCAGGGGAAACAAACGAGTTAGCTTCAAATCAATGCGATGTAGAAGGTTTAGCTTCAAATCCATGCGAAACAAATGATTTAGCTTCAAGCAATTGGGATATAAGTGATATAGCTTCAAATGCAGGAGAAACTAACGAGTTAGCTTAAAATCTATGCGGACAATTGATTTAGCTTCAAATCTATGCTAAAAAAATGATTTAGCATCAGATACTTGCGATATCAGTGATATAGCTTCAAATGCAGGGGAAACAAACGAGTTAGCTCCAAATCCATGCGAAACACATAATTTAGCTGCAAATCAAAGCGATGTTGAAGGTTTAGCTTCAAATCCATGCCAAAGAAATGATTTAGCTTTAGATACTTGCGATATAAGTGATATAGCTTCAAATGCAGGGGAAACAAACGAGTTAGCTTCAAGTGCAGGGGAAACAAACGAGTTAGCTTCAAATCCATGCGAAACACATGAATTAGCTTCAAATCAATGCGATGTAGAAGGTTTAGCTTCAAATACATGCGAAAAAATGATTTAGCATCAGATACTTGCGATATAAGTGATATAGCTTCAAATGCATTGGAAACAAAGGAGTTAGCTTCAAATCCATGCGAAACACATGATTTAGCTGCAAATCAAAGCGATGTTGAAGGTTTAGCTTCAAATCCATGCCAAACAAATGATTTAGCTTTAGATACTTGCGATATAAGTGATATAGCTTCAAATGCAGGGGAAACAAACGAGATAGCTTCAAATGCAGGGGAAACAAACGAGTTAGCTTCAAATCAATGCGATGTAGAAGGTTTAGCATCAAATCCATGCGAAAGAAATGATTGAGCTTCAAACACTTGGGATATAAGTGATATAGCTTCAAATGCAGGGGAAGCAAACGAGTTGACTTCAAATCCAAGCGAATCACATGATTTAGCTTCATATCAATGCGATGTAGAAGGTTTAGCTTCAAATCCATGCGACACAAATCATTTAGCTTCAAATACTTACGATATTAATGATATAGCTTCAAATGCAGGCGAAACAAACGAGTTAGCATCAAAATCCATGCGAAACAAATGATTTAGCTTCAAATCAATGCGATGTAGAAGGCTTAGCTTCAAATCCAAGCGAAACAAATGGTTTAGCTATAAATACTTGTGATATACATTATTTAGCTACAACTGCATGCGAAACGAACGAGTTAGCTTCAAATCCATGAGATACACATGATTTAGCTGCAAATCAATGTGATGTAGAAGGTTTAGCTTCAAATCCATGCGATACACATGATTAAGCTTCAAATCAATGCGATGTAGAAGGTTTAGCTTCAAATCCATACGAAACACATGACTTAGCTTCAAATCAATGCGATGAAGAAGGTTTAGCTTACAATCCATGCAAAACACGTGATTTAACTTCCAATTAATGCGAAGTAGAAAGCTTAGCTTCAAATCCATGCGAATCAAATGGTTTAGCTTCAAATACTTGTGATATACGTTATTTAGATTGAACTGCATGCGCAACGAACGAGTTAGCTTTAAATCCAAAAGATACACATGATTTAGCTTCAAATCAATGCGATGTAGAAGGTTTAGCTTACAATCCATGCAAAACACGTGATTTAACTTCCAATTAATACGAAGTAGAAAGCTTAGCTTCAAATCCATGCGAATCAAATGGTTTAGCTTCAAATACTTGTGATATACGTTATTTAGATTGAACTGCATGCGCAACGAACGAGTTAGCTTCAAATGCATGAGATACACATGATTTAGCTTCAAACCAATGCGATGTAGAAGGTTTAGCTTCAAATCCATGCTATACACAAGATTTAGCTTCAAATCAATGCGATGTAGTAGGTTCAGTTTCAAATCCATGCGACACATATGATTTAGCTTCAAATACTTGCGATATAAGTGATATAGCTTCAAAAGCTGGAGGAACAAGCGATGTAGTTTCAATTCCATGCGAAACAAATGATTTAGCAGCAAATTAATGCGATGTAGGAGGTTTAGCTTCAAATCCATGCGAAATCAGTGACTTAGCTTCGGATACTTGCGATATAAGTGACATAGCTTCAAATGCAGAAGAAACAAACGAGTTAGCTTCAAATCCAAGCGAATAACATGATTTAGCTTCAAATCAATGAGATTTAGACGGTTTAGCTTCAAATCCATGCGACACAAAAGATTGAGCTTCAAACACTTGGGATATAAGTGATATAGCTTCAAAGGCAGACGAAGCAATCGAGTTAGCTTCAAAATCCATGCGAAACACATGATTTAGTAGCAAATCAATGCGATGTAGAAAGTTTAGCTTCAAATCCATGCGAAGCCAATGATTTAGCTTTAGATACTTGCGGTATAAGTGACATAGCTTCAAATGCGGACGAAACAAATGAGTTAGCTTCAAATCCATGCGAAACTACTGGTTTAGCTACAAATACTCGTGATATATATTATTTAGCTACAACTGCATTCGAAACAAACGAGTTAGCTTCAAATCCAAGCAAAACACATGATTATGCTTCAAATGAAAGCTATGTAGAAGGTTTAACTTCTAATAGATGCGAAGCCAATGATTTAGCTTTAGATACTTGCGGTATAAGTGACATAGCTTCAAATGCGGATGAAACAAACGAGTTAGCTTCAAATCCATGCGAAACTACTGGTTTAGCTACAAATACTCGTGATATATATTATTTAGCTTCAAATGCAGACGAAACAAACGAGTTAGCTTCAAAACCCGTGTGATACACATGATTTAGCAGCAAATCAATGCGATGTAGAAGGTTTAGCTTCAAATCCAAGCGAAACACATCATTTAGCTTCAAATCGATGCGAAGTAGAAGGCTTAACTTCAAATCCTTGCGAAACACATGATTTAGCTTCAAATCATTGCGGTGTAGAAGGTTTAGCTTCAAATTCAAGCGAAACACATGATTTAGCTTCAAATCAATGCGATGTAGAAGGATTAGCTTCAAACCCATGCGAAACAAATGATTTAGCTTCAAGCAATTGGGATATAAGTGATATAGCTTCAAATGTAGACGACTCAAACGAGTTAGCTTCAAAATCCATGCGATACATATCATTTAGCTTCAAATCTATACGAAGTGGAAGGCTTAGCTAAAAATCCATGCGAAACAAATGATTTACCTTCAGATACTTGCGATTATAAGTGATATAGTTTCATGTGCAGACGAAACAAACGAGTTAGCTTCAAATCCATGCGAAACAGATGATTTAGCTGCAAATCAATGCGATGTTGAAAGTTTAGCTTCAAATCCAAGTGAAACACATGATTTAGCTTTAGATACACGCGATATAAGTGATACAGCTTCAAATGCAGGGGAAACAAAGGAGCTAGCTTCAAATCCATGCAAAACACATGATTAAGCTTCAGATCAATACGATGTAGAAGGTTTAGCTTCAAATCCATGCGAAACAAATGATTTAGCATCAAACAAGTGGTATATAAGTGTTTATAGCTTCAAATGCAGACGAATCAAACGAGTTAGCTTCGAAATCCGCGCGATAGACATGATTTAGCTTCAAATCAATGCGAAGTAGAAGGCTTACACACAAATCCATGCGAAACAAATGATTCAGGTTCAGATTCTTGCGATATAAGTGATATGGCCGCAAATGCAGGGGAAACAAGCGTGTTAGCATCAAAATTCACGCGATACACATGATTTAGCTACAAATCAATACGAAGTAGAAGGCCTGGCTTCAAAATCATGCGGCACAAATGATTTAGTTTCAGATACTTGTGATATAAGTGATATTGCATCAAATGCGGGGGAAACAAACGAGTTAGCTTCATATCCAAGCGAAACACATATTTAGCTGGTAATCAGTGCGATGTAGAACGTTTTCCTTCAAATCCATGCGAAACAAATGATTTAGCATCAGATACTTGCGATATAAGTTATATAGCTTCAAATGCAGACGAAACAAACGAGCTAGCTTCAAATTCAAGCGAAACACATGATTTAGCTTCAAATCAATGCGATGTCGAAGGTTCAACTTCAAATCCAAGCGAAACAAATAATTTAGCTTCAAATCAGTGCGAAGTAGAAGGCTTAGCTTCAAATCCATGCGAAACGAATGACTTAGCTTCAAATTAATGCGATGTAGAAGGCTAACCTCAATTCCATGCGAAACACATGATTTAGTTTCAAATTCATGCGAAAGACATGGTTTAGCTGCAATTTCGTGCGAAACAAACGAGTCAGCTTCAAATCCATGCGAAACACATGGTTTAGCTTCAAATCAATGCGAAGTAGTAGGTTTAGATTCAAATCCATGCGAAACAGATGATTTCGCTTCAAATACTTACGATATAAATGATATAGCTTCAAATGCAGGCGATACAAACGAGTTAGCTTCAAAATCCGTGCGGTACACATGATTTAGCTTCAAATCAATGCGATGTAGAAGGTTTAGCTTCAAATCCATGCGAAACAAATGATTGAGCTTCACACACTTCGGATATAGGTAATATAGCTTCAACTGCATGCGAAACAAACGAGTTGGCTTCAAATGCAAGCCAATCACATGATTTAGCTCCAAATCAATGCGATGTAGAGGGTTTAGATTCAAATCCATGCGAAACGAATGATTTAGCTTCAAACACTTGGGACATAAGTGTTATAGCTTCAAATGCAGACGAAACGAAAGAGTTAGCTCCGAAATCCGTGCCATACACATGATTTAGCTTCAAATTAATGCGATGTAGAAGGTTTAGCTTCAAATCCACCCGGAACATATGATTTAGCAGCAAATCAATGCGATGTAGAAGGTTTAGCTTTAAATCCATGCGAAACAAATGGTTTAGCTACAAATACTTGTGATATACGTTATTTAGATTAACTGCATACGTAACTAACGAATTAGTTTCAAATCCAAGCGAAACACATGATTTAGCAGCAAATTAATGCGATGTAGGAGGTTTAGCTTCACATCCATGCGAAATCAGTGACTTAGCTTCGGATACTTGCGATATAAGTGACATAGCTTCAAATGCAGAAGAAACAAACGAGTTAGCTTCAAATCCAAGCGAATAACATGATTTAGCTTCAAATCAATGAGATTTAGACGGTTTAGCTTTAAATCCATGCGACACAAAAGATTGAGCTTCAAACACTTGGGATATAAGTGATATAGCTTCAAAGGCAGACGAAGCAATCGAGTTAGCTTCAAAATCCATGCGAAACACATGATTTAGTAGCAAATCAATGCGATGTAGAAAGTTTAGCTTCAAATCCATGCGAAGCCAACGATTTAGCTTTAGATACTTGCGGTATAAGTGACATAGCTTCAAATGCGGACGAAACAAATGAGTTAGCTTCAAATCCATGCGAAACTACTGGTTTAGCTACAAATACTCGTGATATATATTATTTAGCTACAACTGCATTCGAAACAAACGAGTTAGCTTCAAATCCAAGCAAAACACATGATTATGCTTCAAATGAAAGCTATGTAGAAGGTTTAACTTCTAATAGATGCGAAGCCAATGATTTAGCTTTAGATACTTGCGGTATAAGTGACATAGCTTCAAATGCGGATGAAACAAACGAGTTAGCTTCAAATCCATGCGAAACTACTGGTTTCGGTACAAATACTCGTGATATATATTATTAAGCTTCAAATGCAGACGAAACAAACGAGTTAGCTTCAAATCCATGCGAAACACATGATTTATCAGCAAATCAATGCGATGTAGAAGGTTTAGCTTCAAATCCATGCGAAACCAATGATTTAGCTTTAGATACTTTCGATATAAGTGATATTGCTTCAAATGCAGACGGAACAAACGAGTTAGCTTCAAAATCCAAGCAAAACACATGATTATGCTTCAAATGAAAGCTATGTAGAAGGTTTAACTTCTAATAGATGCGAAGCCAATGATTTAGCTTTAGATACTTGCGGTATAAGTGACATAGCTTCAAATGCGGATGAAACAAACGAGTTAGCTTCAAATCCATGCGAAACTACTGGTTTAGCTACAAATACTAGTGATATATATTATTTAGCTTCAAATGTAGACGAAACAAACGAGTTAGCTTCAAATCCATGCGAAACACATGATTTATCAGCAAATCAATGCGATGTAGAAGGTTTAGCTTCAAATCCATGCGAAACCAATGATTTAGCTTTAGATACTTTCGATATAAGTGATATTGCTTCAAATGCAGACGGAACAAACGAGTTAGCCTCAAAATCCATACGATACACATCATTTAGCGTCAAAT
This sequence comes from Megalopta genalis, assembly GCF_051020955.1. Lineage (NCBI taxonomy): Eukaryota > Metazoa > Arthropoda > Insecta > Hymenoptera > Halictidae > Megalopta > Megalopta genalis. Next base: position 23,301 of record NW_027477890.1, read on the forward strand.
AAATTCGATTTAGAAGGTGCAGCTTCAAATCCATGCGAAACAAATGATTTAGCATCTGATACTGGCGATATAAGTGTTATAGCTTCAAGTGCAGACGATACAACGAAGTAGCTTCAAATCCATGCGCAACAATTGGTTTAGCTACAATTACTTGTGATATGCGTTATTTAGATTCAACTGCATGCGCAAGAAACGAGTTAGCTTCAAATCCATGCGAAACACATAAATTAGCTTCAAATCAATGCGATGTAGAAGGTTAACTTCAAATCCATACGAAAAAAATGATTTAGCATCAGATACTTGCGATATAAGTGATATAGCTTCAAATGCAGGGGAAACAAAGGAGTTAGCTTCAAATCCATGCGAAACACATGATTTAGCTGCAAATCAAAGCGATGTTGAAGGTTTAGCTTCAAATCCATGCCAAACAAATGATTTAGCTTTAGATACTTGCGATATAAGTGATATAGCTTCAAATGCAGGGGAAACAAACGAGTTAGCTTCAAATGCAGGGGAAACAAACGAGTTAGCTTCAAATCAATGCGATGTAGAAGGTTTAGCTTCAAATCCATGCGAAACAAATGATTTAGCTTCAAGCAATTGGGATATAAGTGATATAGCTTCAAATGCAGGAGAAACTAACGAGTTAGCTTAAAATCTATGCGGACAATTGATTTAGCTTCAAATCTATGCTAAAAAAATGATTTAGCATCAGATACTTGCGATATCAGTGATATAGCTTCAAATGCAGGGGAAACAAACGAGTTAGCTCCAAATCCATGCGAAACACATAATTTAGCTGCAAATCAAAGCGATGTTGAAGGTTTAGCTTCAAATCCATGCCAAAGAAATGATTTAGCTTTAGATACTTGCGATATAAGTGATATAGCTTCAAATGCAGGGGAAACAAACGAGTTAGCTTCAAGTGCAGGGGAAACAAACGAGTTAGCTTCAAATCCATGCGAAACACATGAATTAGCTTCAAATCAATGCGATGTAGAAGGTTTAGCTTCAAATACATGCGAAAAAATGATTTAGCATCAGATACTTGCGATATAAGTGATATAGCTTCAAATGCAGGGGAAACAAAGGAGTTAGCTTCAAATCCATGCGAAACACATGATTTAGCTGCAAATCAAAGCGATGTTGAAGGTTTAGCTTCAAATCCATGCCAAACAAATGATTTAGCTTTAGATACTTGCGATATAAGTGATATAGCTTCAAATGCAGGGGAAACAAACGAGATAGCTTCAAATCCATGCGAAACACATGATTTAGCTGCAAATCAAAGCGATGTTGAAGGTTTAGCTTCAAATCCATGCCAAACAAATGATTTAGCTTTAGATACTTGCGATATAAGTGATATAGCTTCAAATGCAGGGGAAACAAACGAGATAGCTTCAAATGCAGGGGAAACAAACGAGTTAGCTTCAAATCAATGCGATGTAGAAGGTTTAGCATCAAATCCATGCGAAAGAAATGATTGAGCTTCAAACACTTGGGATATAAGTGATATAGCTTCAAATGCAGGGGAAGCAAACGAGTTGACTTCAAATCCAAGCGAATCACATGATTTAGCTTCATATCAATGCGATGTAGAAGGTTTAGCTTCAAATCCATGCGAAACAAATGATTTAGCTTCAAGCAATTGGGATATAAGTGCTATAGCTTCAATTGCAGACGAAACAAACGAGTTAGCTTCAAATCCATGCGAAACACATGAATTAGCTTCATATCAATGCGATGTAGAAGGTTTAGCTTCAAATACATGCGACACACATGATTTAGCAGCAAATCAATGCGACGTAGAAGGTTTAGCTTCAAATCCATGCGAAACAAATGATTTAGTTAAAATTAATGCGATGTAGAAGGTTTAGCTTCAAATCCATGCGAAACAAATGATTTAGCTTCAAACACTTGGGATATAAGTGACGTAGCTTCAAATGCAAACGAAACAAACGAGTTAGCTTCAAATCCTTGCGAAACCAATGATTTAGCTTCAGATACTTGCGATATAAGTGGCATAGCTTCAAATGCAGACGAAACAAACCTGTTAGCATCAATTCCATGCGAAATACATGATTTAGCAGCAAATCAATGCGATGTAGAAGGTTTAGCTTCAAATCCATGCGAAACAAATGATTTAGCTTCAAACACTTGGGATTTAAGTGATATAGCTTCAAATGCAGACGAAACAAACGAGTTAGCTTCGAAATCCGTGCGATACACATGATTTAGCTTCAAATCAATGCGATGTAGAAGGTTTAGCTTCAAATCCAAGTGAAACACATGATTCAGCTTCAAATCATTGCAATGTTGAGGGTTTTGCTAACAAATCCATGCGAAACAAATGATTTAGCTTCAAACAAGTGGTATATAAGTGTTTATAGCTTCAAATGCAGACGAATCAAACGAGTTAGCTTCGAAATCCGCGCGATAGACATGATTTAGCTTCAAATCAATGCGAAGTAGAAGGCTTACACACAAATCCATGCGAAACAAATGATTCAGGTTCAGATTCTTGCGATATAAGTGATATGGCTGCAAATGCAGGGGAAACAAGCGTGTTAGCTTCAAAATTCACGCGATACACTTGATTTAGCTACAAATCAATACGAAGTAGAAGGCCTGGCTTCAAAATCATGCGGCACAAATGATTTAGTTTCAGATACTTGTGATATAAGTGATATTGCATCAAATGCGGGGGAAACAAACGAGTTAGCTTCATATCCAAGCGAAACACATATTTAGCTGGTAATCAGTGCGATGTAGAACGTTTTCCTTCAAATCCATGCGAAACAAATGATTTAGCATCAGATACTTGCGATATAAGTTATATAGCTTCAAATGCAGACGAAACAAACGAGCTAGCTTCAAATTCAAGCGAAACACATGATTTAGCTTCAAATCAATGCGATGTCGAAGGTTCAGCTTCAAATCCAAGCGAAACAAATAATTTAGCTTCAAATCAGTGCGAAGTAGAAGGCTTAGCTTCAAATCCATGCGAAACGAATGACTTAGCTTCAAATTAATGCGATGTAGAAGGCTAACCTCAATTCCATGCGAAACACATGATTTAGTTTCAAATTCATGCGAAAGACATGGTTTAGCTGCAATTTCGTGCGAAACAAACGAGTCAGCTTCAAATCCATGCGAAACACATGGTTTAGCTTCAAATCAATGCGAAGTAGTAGGTTTAGATTCAAATCCATGCGAAACAGATGATTTCGCTTCAAATACTTACGATATAAATGATATAGCTTCAAATGCAGGCGATACAAACGAGTTAGCTTCAAAATCCGTGCGGTACACATGATTTAGCTTCAAATCAATGCGATGTAGAAGGTTTAGCTTCAAATCCATGCGAAACAAATGATTGAGCTTCACACACTTCGGATATAGGTAATATAGCTTCAACTGCATGCGAAACAAACGAGTTGGCTTCAAATGCAAGCCAATCACATGATTTAGCTCCAAATCAATGCGATGTAGAGGGTTTAGATTCAAATCCATGCGAAACGAATGATTTAGCTTCAAACACTTGGGACATAAGTGTTATAGCTTCAAATGCAGACGAAACGAAAGAGTTAGCTCCGAAATCCGTGCCATACACATGATTTAGCTTCAAATTAATGCGATGTAGAAGGTTTAGCTTCAAATCCACCCGGAACACATGATTTAGCAGCAAATCAATGCGATGTAGAAGGTTTAGCTTCAAATCCATGCGAAATCAGTGACTTAGCTTCGGATACTTGCGATATAAGTGACATAGCTTCAAATGCAGAAGAAACAAACGAGTTAGCTTCAAATCCAAGCGAATAACATGATTTAGCTTCAAATCAATGAGATTTAGACGGTTTAGCTTCAAATCCATGCGACACAAAAGATTGAGCTTCAAACACTTGGGATATAAGTGATATAGCTTCAAAGGCAGACGAAGCAATCGAGTTAGCTTCAAAATCCATGCGAAACACATGATTTAGTAGCAAATCAATGCGATGTAGAAAGTTTAGCTTCAAATCCATGCGAAGCCAATGATTTAGCTTTAGATACTTGCGGTATAAGTGACATAGCTTCAAATGCGGACGAAACAAATGAGTTAGCTTCAAATCCATGCGAAACTACTGGTTTAGCTACAAATACTCGTGATATATATTATTTAGCTACAACTGCATTCGAAACAAACGAGTTAGCTTCAAATCCAAGCAAAACACATGATTATGCTTCAAATGAAAGCTATGTAGAAGGTTTAACTTCTAATAGATGCGAAGCCAATGATTTAGCTTTAGATACTTGCGGTATAAGTGACATAGCTTCAAATGCGGATGAAACAAACGAGTTAGCTTCAAATCCATGCGAAACTACTGGTTTCGGTACAAATACTCGTGATATATATTATTAAGCTTCAAATGCAGACGAAACAAACGAGTTAGCTTCAAATCCATGCGAAACACATGATTTATCAGCAAATCAATGCGATGTAGAAGGTTTAGCTTCAAATCCATGCGAAACCAATGATTTAGCTTTAGATACTTTCGATATAAGTGATATTGCTTCAAATGCAGACGGAACAAACGAGTTAGCTTCAAAATCCAAGCAAAACACATGATTATGATTCAAATGAAAGCTATGTAGAAGGTTTAACTTCTAATAGATGCGAAGCCAATGATTTAGCTTTAGATACTTGCGGTATAAGTGACATAGCTTCAAATGCGGATGAAACAAACGAGTTAGCTTCAAATCCATGCGAAACACATGATTTATCAGCAAATCAATGCGATGTAGAAGGTTTAGCTTCAAATCCATGCGAAACCAATGATTTAGCTTTAGATACTTTCGATATAAGTGATATTGCTTCAAATGCAGACGGAACAAACGAGTTAGCCTCAAAATCCATACGATACACATCATTTAGCGTCAAATAAATTCGATTTAGAAGGTGTAGCTTCAAATCCATGCGAAACAAATGATTTAGCATCTGATACTGGCGATATAAGTGTTATAGCTTCAAGTGCAGACGATACAAACGAAGTAGCTTCAAATCCATGCGCAACAATTGGTTTAGCTACAATTACTTGTGATATGCGTTATTTAGATTCAACTGCATGCGCAAGAAACGAGTTAGCTTCAAATCCATGCGAAACACATAAATTAGCTTCAAATCAATGCGATGTAGAAGGTTAACTTCAAATCCATGCGAAAAAAATGATTTAGCATCAGATACTTGCGATATAAGTGATATAGCTTAAAATGCAGGGGAAACAAAGGAGTTAGCTTCAAATGCAGGGGAAACAAACGAGTTAGCTTCAAATCAATGCGATGTAGAAGGTTTAGCTTCAAATCCATGCGAAACAAATGATTTAGCTTCAAGCAATTGGGATATAAGTGATATAGCTTCAAATGCAGGAGAAACTAACGAGTTAGCTTAAAATCTATGCGGACAATTGATTTAGCTTCAAATCTATGCTAAAAAAATGATTTAGCATCAGATACTTGCGATATCAGTGATATAGCTTCAAATGCAGGGGAAACAAACGAGTTAGCTCCAAATCCATGCGAAACACATGATTTAGCTGCAAATCAAAGCGATGTTGAAGGTTTAGCTTCAAATCCATGCCAAAGAAATGATTTAGCTTTAGATACTTGCGATATAAGTGATATAGCTTCAAATGCAGGGGAAACAAACGAGTTAGCTTCAAGTGCAGGGGAAACAAACGAGTTAGCTTCAAATCCATGCGAAACACATGAATTAGCTTCAAATCAATGCGATGTAGAAGGTTTAGCTTCAAATACATGCGAAAAAATGATTTAGCATCAGATACTTGCGATATAAGTGATATAGCTTCAAATGCAGGGGAAACAAAGGAGTTAGCTTCAAATCCATGCGAAACACATGATTTACCATCAGATACTTGCGATATAAGTGATATAGCTTCAATTGGAGACGAAACAAACGAGTTAGCTTCAAATCCATGCGAAACACATGAACTAGCTTCATATCAATGCGATGTAGAAGATTTAGCATCAAATCCATGCGAAAAAAATGATTTAGCATCAGATACTTGCGATATCAGTGATATAGCTTCAAATGCAGGGGAAACAAAGGAGATAGCTTCAAATCCATACGAAAAAAATGATTTAGCAGCAGATACTTGCGATATAAGTGATATAGCTTCAAATGCAGGGGAAACAAAGGAGTTAGCTTCAAATCCATGCGAAACACATGATTTAGAATCAAATCGATGCGATGTAGAAGGCTTAGCTTCAAATCCATGCGACACACATGATTTGGCAGCAAATCAATGCGATGTAGAAGGTTTAGCTTCAAATCCATGCGAAACAAATGATTGAGCTTCAAACACTTGGGATATAAGTGATATAGCTTCAAATGCAGGGGAAGCAAACGAGTTAGCTCCAAATCCATGCGAAACACATGATTTAGCTGCAAATCAAAGCGATGTTGAAGGTTTAGCTTCAAATCCATGCCAAAGAAATGATTTAGCTTTAGATACTTGCGATATAAGTGATATAGCTTCAAATGCAGGGGAAACAAACGAGTTAGCTTCAAGTGCAGGGGAAACAAACGAGTTAGCTTCAAATCCATGCGAAACACATGAATTAGCTTCAAATCAATGCGATGTAGAAGGTTTAGCTTCAAATACATGCGAAAAAATGATTTAGCATCAGATACTTGCGATATAAGTGATATAGCTTCAAATGCAGGGGAAACAAAGGAGTTAGCTTCAAATCCATGCGAAACACATGATTTAGCTGCAAATCAAAGCGATGTTGAAGGTTTAGCTTCAAATCCATGCCAAACAAATGATTTAGCTTTAGATACTTGCGATATAAGTGATATAGCTTCAAATGCAGGGGAAACAAACGAGATAGCTTCAAATCCATGCGAAACACATGATTTAGCTGCAAATCAAAGCGATGTTGAAGGTTTAGCTTCAAATCCATGCCAAACAAATGATTTAGCTTTAGATACTTGCGATATAAGTGATATAGCTTCAAATGCAGGGGAAACAAACGAGATAGCTTCAAATGCAGGGGAAACAAACGAGTTAGCTTCAAATCAATGCGATGTAGAAGGTTTAGCATCAAATCCATGCGAAACAAATGATTGAGCTTCAAACACTTGGGATATAAGTGATATAGCTTCAAATGCAGGGGAAGCAAACGAGTTGACTTCAAATCCAAGCGAATCACATGATTTAGCTTCATATCAATGCGATGTAGAAGGTTTAGCTTCAAATCCATGCGAAACAAATGATTTAGCTTCAAGCAATTGGGATATAAGTGCTATAGCTTCAATTGCAGACGAAACAAACGCGTTAGCTTCAAATCCATGCGAAACACATGAATTAGCTTCATATCAATGCGATGTAGAAGGTTTAGCTTCAAATGCATGCGACACACATGATTTAGCAGCAAATCAATGCGACGTAGAAGGTTTAGCTTCAAATCCATGCGAAACAAATGATTTAGCTTCAAACACTTGGGATATAAGTGATATAGCTTCAAATGCAGGAGAAACTAACGAGTTAGCTTAAAATCTATGCGGACAATTGATTTAGCTTCAAATCTATGCTAAAAAAATGATTTAGCATCAGATACTTGCGATATCAGAGATATAGCTTCAAATGCAGGGGATACAAACGAGTTAGCTCCAAATCCATGCGAAACACATGATTTAGCTGCAAATCAAAGCGATGTTGAAGGTTTAGCTTCAAATCCATGCCAAAGAAATGATTTAGCTTTAGATACTTGCGATATAAGTGATATAGCTTCAAATGCAGGGGAAACAAACGAGTTAGCTTCAAGTGCAGGGGAAACAAACGAGTTAGCTTCAAATCCATGCGAAACACATAAATTAGCTTCAAATCAATGCGATGTAGAAGGTTTAGCTTCAAATACATGCGAAAAAAATGATTTAGCATCAGATACTTGCGATATAAGTGATATAGCTTCAAATGCAGGGGAAACAAAGGAGTTAGCTTCAAATCCATGCGAAACACATGATTTACCATCAGATACTTGCGATATAAGTGATATAGCTTCAATTGGAGACGAAACAAACGAGTTAGCTTCAAATCCATGCGAAACACATGAACTAGCTTCATATCAATGCGATGTAGAAGATTTAGCATCAAATCCATGCGAAAAAAATGATTTAGCATCAGATACTTGCGATATCAGTGATATAGCTTCAAATGCAGGGGAAACAAAGGAGTTAGCTTCAAATCCATACGAAAAAAATGATTTAGCAGCAGATACTTGCGATATAAGTGATATAGCTTCAAATGCAGGGGAAACAAAGGAGTTAGCTTCAAATCCATGCGAAACACATGATTTAGAATCAAATCGATGCGATGTAGAAGGCTTAGCTTCAAATCCATGCGACACACATGATTTGGCAGCAAATCAATGCGATGTAGAAGGTTTAGCTTCAAATCCATGCGAAACAAATGATTGAGCTTCAAACACTTGGGATATAAGTGATATAGCTTCAAATGAAGGGGAAGCAAACGAGTTGCCTTCAAATCCAAGCGAATCACATGATTTAGCTTCAAATCAATGCGATGTATAAGGTTTAGCTTCAAATCCATGCGAAAAAATGATTTAGCATCAGATACTTGCGATATCAGTGATATAGCCTCAAATGCAGGAGAAACAAACGAGTTAGCTTCAAATCCATGCGAAACACATGATTTAGATGCAAATCGATGCGATGTAGAAGGTTTAGCTTCAAATCCATGCGACACACATGATTTAGCAGCAAATCAATGCGATGTAGAAGGTTTAGCTTCAAATCCATGCGAAACAAATGTTATAGCTTCAAACACTTGGGATAAAAGTGATATAGCTTCAAATGCAGGAGAAACAAACGAGTTAGCTTCAAATCTATACGGACAAATGATTTAGCTTGAGATCAATGCGAAGTAGAAGGTTTCGCTTCAAATCCATGTGAAACAAATGATTTAGCTTCAGATATTTGCGATATAAGTGATGTAGCTTTAAATGCAGGGGAAATAAACGAGTTAGCCTGAAAACCATGCAAAACACATGATTAAGCCTCAAATCAATGCTGTGTGGAAAGTTTAGCTTCAAGTCCATTCTAAACAAATGATTTAGCTTCAAACACTTGGGATATAAGTGGCAGAGCTTCAATTGCAGACGAAACAAACGGGTTAACTTCAATTCCATGCGAAACACATGATTCAGCTTCAAATCAATGCGATGTAGAAGGTTTAGCTTCAAATCCATGTGACACATATGATTTAGCATCAGATACAGGCGGTATAAGTGATATAGGTTCAACTGCAGCCGAAACACACTAGTTAGCTAGACATCCAAGCGAAACACATGATTTAGCTTCAAATCGATGCGATGTAGAAGGTTTAGCTTCAAATCCATGCGAAACGAATGGTATAGCTACAAATACTTGTGATATACGTTATTTAGATTCAACTACATGCGCAACAAACGAATTAGCTTCAAATCAATGCGAAACACATGATTTAGCAGCAAATCAATGCGACGTAGAAGGTTTAGCTTCAAATCCATGCGAAATCAATGATTTAACTTCGGATACTTGCGATATAAGTGACATAGCTTCAAATGCAGAAGAAACAAACGAGTTAGCTTCAAATCCAAGCGAATAACATGATTTAGCTTCAAATCAATGCGATATAGAAGGTTTAGCTTCAAATCCATGCAACGCAAAAGATTGAGCTTCAAACACTTGTGATATAAGTGACATAGCTTCAAATGCGGACGAAACAAACGAGTTAGCTTCAAATCCATGCGAAACTACTGGTTTAGCTACAAATACTCGTGATATATATTATTTAGCTACAACTGCATTCGACACAAACGAGTTAGCTTCAAATCCAAGCAAAACACATGATTATGCTTCAAATCAAAGCTATGTAGAAGGTTTAACTACTAATCCATGCGAAACCAATGATTTAGCTTCAGATACTTGCGATATAACTGACATAGCTTCAAATGCAGACGAAACAAACGAGTTAGCTTCAAATCCATGCGAAACACATGATTTATCACCAAATCAATGCGATGTAGAAGGTTTAGCTTCAAATCCATGCGAAACGAATGGTATAGCTACAAATACTTGTGATATACGTTATTTAGATTCAACTACATGCGCAACAAACGAATTAGCTTCAAATCAATGCGAAACACATGATTTAGCAGCAAATCAATGCGACGTAGAAGGTTTAGCTTCAAATCCATGCGAAATCAATGATTTAACTTCGGATACTTGCGATATAAGTGACATAGCTTCAAATGCAGAAGAAACAAACGAGTTAGCTTCAAATCCAAGCGAATAACATGATTTAGCTTCAAATCAATGCGATATAGAAGGTTTAGCTTCAAATCCATGCAACGCAAAAGATTGAGCTTCAAACACTTGTGATATAAGTGACATAGCTTCAAATGCGGACGAAACAAACGAGTTAGCTTCAAATCCATGCGAAACTACTGGTTTAGCTACAAATACTCGTGATATATATTATTTAGCTACAACTGCATTCGACACAAACGAGTTAGCTTCAAATCCAAGCAAAACACATGATTATGCTTCAAATCAAAGCTATGTAGAAGGTTTAACTACTAATCCATGCGAAACCAATGATTTAGCTTCAGATACTTGCGATATAACTGACATAGCTTCAAATGCAGACGAAACAAACGAGTTAGCTTCAAATCCATGCGAAACACATGATTTATCACCAAATCAATGCGATGTAGAAGGTTTAGCTTCAAATCCATGCGAAATCAATGATTAAGCTTCGGATACTTGCGATATAAGTGACATAGCTTCAAATGCAGACGAAGCAATCGAGTTAGCTTCAAAATCCATGCGAAACACATGATTTAGCTGCAAATTAATGCGATGTTGAAGGTTTAGCTACAAATCCAAGCCAAACGCATGATTTAGCTTCATATCAATGCGATGTATTAGGTTTAGCTTCAAATCCATGCGAAACAAATGATTTAGCTTCAAACACTTGGGATATAAGTGATATAGATTCAAATGCAGGGGAAACAAACGAGTTAGCTTCAAACCCAAGCGAATCACATGATTTTGCTTCAAATCAATGCGATGTTGAAGGTTTAGCTTCAAATCCATGCGAAACAAATGATTTAGCTTCAAGCAATTGGGATATAAGTGATATAGCTTCAATTGCAGACGAAACAAACGAGTTAGCTTCAAATCCATGCGAAACACATGAATTAGCTTCATATCAATGCGATGTAGAAGGTTTAGCTTCAAAATCATGCGAAAAAAATGATTTAGCATCAGATACTTGCGATATAAGTGATATAGCTTCAAATACAGGGGAAACAAACGAGTTAGCTTCAAATCCATGCGAAACACATGATTTATCTGCAAATCAAAGCGATGTAGAAGGTTTAGCTTCAAATCCAAGTGAAACACATGATTCAGCTTCAAATCATTGCAATGTTGAGGGTTTTGCTAACAAATCCATGCGAAACAAATGATTTAGCTTCAAACAAGTGGTATATAAGTGTTTATAGCTTCAAATGCAGACGAATCAAACGAGTTAGCTTCGAAATCCGCGCGATAGACATGATTTAGCTTCAAATCAATGCGAAGTAGAAGGCTTACATACAAATCCATGCGAAACAAATGATTCAGGTTCAGATTCTTGCGATATAAGTGATATGGCTGCAAATGCAGGGGAAACAAGCGTGTTAGCTTCAAAATTCACGCGATACACATGATTTAGCTACAAATCAATACGAAGTAGAAGGCCTGGCTTCAAAATCATGCGGCACAAATGATTTAGTTTCAGATACTTGTGATATAAGTGATATTGCATCAAATGCGGGGGAAACAAACGAGTTAGCTTCATATCCAAGCGAAACACATATTTAGCTGGTAATCAGTGCGATGTAGAACGTTTTCCTTCAAATCCATGCGAAACAAATGATATAGCATCAGATACTTGCGATATAAGTTATATAGCTTCAAATGCAGACGAAACAAACGAGCTAGCTTCAAATTCAAGCGAAACACATGATTTAGCTTCAAATCAATGCGATGTCGAAGGTTCAGCTTCAAATCCAAGCGAAACAAATAATTTAGCTCCAAATCAGTGCGAAGTAGAAGGCTTAGCTTCATATCCATGCGAAACGAATGACTTAGCTTCAAATTAATGCGATGTAGAAGGCTAACCTCAATTCCATGCGAAACACATGATTTAGTTTCAAATTCATGCGAAAGACATGGTTTAGCTGCAATTTCGTGCGAAACAAACGAGTCAGCTTCAAATCCATGCGAAACACATGGTTTAGCTTCAAATCAATGCGAAGTAGTAGGTTTAGATTCAAATCCATGCGAAACAGATGATTTCGCTTCAAATACTTACGATATAAATGATATAGATTCAAATGCAGGCGATACAAACGAGTTAGCTTCAAAATCCGTGCGGTACACATGATTTAGCTTCAAATCAATGCGATGTAGAAGGTTTAGCTTCAAATCCATGCGAAACAAATGATTGAGCTTCACACACTTCGGATATAGGTAATATAGCTTCAACTGCATGCGAAACAAACGAGTTGGCTTCAAATGCAAGCCAATCACATGATTTAGCTCCAAATCAATGCGATGTAGAGGGTTTAGATTCAAATCCATGCGAAACGAATGATTTAGCTTCAAACACTTGGGACATAAGTGTTATAGCTTCAAATGCAGACGAAACGAAAGAGTTAGCTCCGAAATCCGTGCCATACACATGATTTAGCTTCAAATTAATGCGATGTAGAAGGTTTAGCTTCAAATCCACCCGGAACACATGATTTAGCAGCAAATCAATGCGATGTAGAAGGTTTAGCTTTAAATCCATGCGAAACAAATGGTTTAGCTACAAATACTTGTGATATACGTTATTTAGATTAACTGCATACGTAACTAACGAATTAGTTTCAAATCCAAGCGAAACACATAATTTAGCAGCAAATTAATGCGATGTAGGAGGTTTAGCTTCAAATCCATGCGAAACACATGATTTAGTAGCAAATCAATGCGATGTAGAAAGTTTAGCTTCAAATCCATGCGAAGCCAATGATTTAGCTTTAGATACTTGCGGTATAAGTGACATAGCTTCAAATGCGGACGAAACAAATGAGTTAGCTTCAAATCCATGCGAAACTACTGGTTTAGCTACAAATACTCGTGATATATATTATTTAGCTACAACTGCATTCGAAACAAACGAGTTAGCTTCAAATCCAAGCAAAACACATGATTATGCTTCAAATGAAAGCTATGTAGAAGGTTTAACTTCTAATAGATGCGAAGCCAATGATTTAGCTTTAGATACTTGCGGTATAAGTGACATAGCTTCAAATGCGGATGAAACAAACGAGTTAGCTTCAAATCCATGCGAAACTACTGGTTTAGCTACAAATACTCGTGATATATATTATTAAGCTTCAAATGCAGACGAAACAAACGAGTTAGCTTCAAATCCATGCGAAACACATGATTTATCAGCAAATCAATGCGATGTAGAAGGTTTAGCTTCAAATCCATGCGAAACCAATGATTTAGCTTTAGATACTTTCGATATAAGTGATATTGCTTCAAATGCAGACGGAACAAACGAGTTAGCTTCAAAATCCATACGATACACATCATTTAGCGTCAAATAAATTCAATTTAGAAGGTGTAGCTTCAAATCCATGCGAAACAAATGATTTAGCATCTGATACTGGCGATATAAGTGTTATAGCTTCAAGTGCAGACGATACAAACGAAGTAGCTTCAAATCCATGCGCAACAATTGGTTTAGCTACAATTACTTGTGATATGCGTTATTTAGATTCAACTGCATGCGCAAGAAACGAGTTAGCTTCAAATCCATGCGAAACACATAAATTAGCTTCAAATCAATGCGATGTAGAAGGTTAACTTCAAATCCATGCGAAAAAAATGATTTAGCATCAGATACTTGCGATATAAGTGATATAGCTTCAAATGCAGGGGAAACAAAGGAGTTAGCTTCAAATCCATGCGAAACACATGATTTAGCTGCAAATCAAAGCGATGTTGAAGGTTTAGCTTCAAATCCATGCCAAACAAATGATTTAGCTTTAGATACTTGCGATATAAGTGATATAGCTTCAAATGCAGGGGAAACAAACGAGTTAGCTTCAAATGCAGGGGAAACAAACGAGTTAGCTTCAAATCAATGCGATGTAGAAGGTTTAGCTTCAAATCCATGCTAAACAAATGATTTAGCTTCAAGCAATTGGGATATAAGTGATATAGCTTCAAATGCAGGAGAAACTAACGAGTTAGCTTAAAATCTATGCGGACAATTGATTTAGCTTCAAATCTATGCTAAAAAAATGATTTAGCATCAGATACTTGCGATATCAGTGATATAGCTTCAAATGCAGGGGAAACAAACGAGTTAGCTCCAAATCCATGCGAAACACATGATTTAGCTGCAAATCAAAGCGATGTTGAAGGTTTAGCTTCAAATCCATACCAAAGAAATGATTTAGCTTTAGATACTTGCGATATAAGTGATACAGCTTCAAATGCAGGGGAAACAAACGAGTTAGCTTCAAGTGCAGGGGAAACAAACGAGTTAGCTTCAAATCCATGCGAAACACATGAATTAGCTTCAAATCAATGCGATGTAGAAGGTTTAGCTTCAAATACATGCGAAAAAATGATTTAGCATCAGATACTTGCGATATAAGTGATATAGCTTCAAATGCAGGGGAAACAAAGGAGTTAGCTTCAAATCCATGCGAAACACATGATTTAGCATCAGATACTTGCGATATAAGTGATATAGCTTCAATTGGAGACGAAACAAACGAGTTAGCTTCAAATCCATGCGAAACACATGAACTAGCTTCATATCAATGCCATGTAGAAGGTTTAGCTTCCAATCCATCCGAAAAAAATGATTTAGCATCAGATACTTGCGATATCAGTGATATAGCTTCAAATGCAGGGGAAACAAACGAGTTAGCTTCAAATCCATGCGAAACACATGATTTAGCTGCAAATCAAAGCGATGTTGAAGGTTTAGCTTCAAATCCATGCCAAACAAATGATTTAGCTTTAGATACTTGCGATATAAGTGATATAGCTTCAAATGCAGGGGAAACAAACGAGATAGCTTCAAATGCAGGGGAAACAAACGAGTTAGCTTCAAATCAATGCGATGTAGAAGGTTTAGCATCAAATCCATGCGAAACAAATGATTGAGCTTCAAACACTTGGGATATAAGTGATATAGCTTCAAATGCAGGGGAAGCAAACGAGTTGACTTCAAATCCAAGCGAATCACATGATTTAGCTTCATATCAATGCGATGTAGAAGGTTTAGCTTCAAATCCATGCGAAACAAATGATTTAGCTTCAAGCAATTGGGATATAAGTGCTATAGCTTCAATTGCAGACGAAACAAACGAGTTAGCTTCAAATCCATGCGAAACACATGAATTAGCTTCATATCAATGCGATGTAGAAGGTTTAGCTTCAAATACATGCGACACACATGATTTAGCAGCAAATCAATGCGACGTAGAAGGTTTAGCTTCAAATCCATGCGAAACAAATGATTTAGCTTCAAACACTTGGGATATAAGTGATATAGCTTCGAATGCAGGAGAAACTAACGAGTTAGCTTAAAATCTATGCGGACAATTGATTTAGCTTCAAATCTATGCAAAAAAAATGATTTAGCATCAGATACTTGCGATATCAGTGATATAGCTTCAAATGCAGACGAAACAAACGAGTTAGCTTCAAATCCATGCGAAACACATGATTTATCAGCAAATCAATGCGATGTAGAAGGTTTAGCTTCAAATCCATGCGAAACCAATGATTTAGCTTTAGATACTTTCGATATAAGTGATATTGCTTCAAATGCAGACGGAACAAACGAGTTAGCTTCAAAATCCAAGCAAAACACATGATTATGATTCGAATGAAAGCTATGTAGAAGGTTTAACTTCTAATAGATGCGAAGCCAATGATTTAGCTTTAGATACTTGCGGTATAAGTGACATAGCTTCAAATGCGGATGAAACAAACGAGTTAGCTTCAAATCCATGCGAAACTACTGGTTTAGCTACAAATACTCGTGATATATATTATTTAGCTTCAAATGCAGACGAAACAAACGAGTTAGCTTCAAATCCATGCGAAACACATGATTTATCAGCAAATCAATGCGATGTAGAAGGTTTAGCTTCAAATCCATGCGAAACCAATGATTTAGCTTTAGATACTTTCGATATAAGTGATATTGCTTCAAATGCAGACGGAACAAACGAGTTAGCCTCAAAATCCATACGATACACATCATTTAGCGTCAAATAAATTCGATTTAGAAGGTGTAGCTTCAAATCCATGCGAAACAAATGATTTAGCATCTGATACTGGCGATATAAGTGTTATAGCTTCAAGTGCAGACGATACAAACGAAGTAGCTTCAAATCCATGCGCAACAATTGGTTTAGCTACAATTACTTGTGATATGCGTTATTTAGATTCAACTGCATGCGCAAGAAACGAGTTAGCTTCAAATCCATGCGAAACACATAAATTAGCTTCAAATCAATGCGATGTAGAAGGTTAACTTCAAATCCATGCGAAAAAAATGATTTAGCATCAGATACTTGCGATATCAGTGATATAGCTTCAAATGCAGGGGAAACAAAGGAGTTAGCTTCAAATCCATACGAAAAAAATGATTTAGCAGCAGATACTTGCGATATAAGTGATATAGCTTCAAATGCAGGGGAAACAAAGGAGTTAGCTTCAAATCCATGCGAAACACATGATTTAGAATCAAATCGATGCGATGTAGAAGGCTTAGCTTCAAATCCATGCGACACACATGATTTGGCAGCAAATCAATGCGATGTAGAAGGTTTAGCTTCAAATCCATGCGAAACAAATGATTGAGCTTCAAACACTTGGGATATAAGTGATATAGCTTCAAATGCAGGGGAAGCAAACGAGTTGCCTTCAAATCCAAGCGAATCACATGATTTAGCTTCAAATCAATGCGATGTATAAGGTTTAGCTTCAAATCCATGCGAAAAAATGATTTAGCATCAGATACTTGCGATATCAGTGATATAGCCTCAAATGCAGGAGAAACAAACGAGTTAGCTTCAAATCCATGCGAAACACATGATTTAGATGCAAATCGATGCGATGTAGAAGGTTTAGCTTCAAATCCATGCGACACACATGATTTAGCAGCAAATCAATGCGATGTAGAAGGTTTAGCTTCAAATCCATGCGAAACAAATGTTTTAGCTTCAAACACTTGGGATAAAAGTGATATAGCTTCAAATGCAGGAGAAACAAACGAGTTAGCTTCAAATCTATACGGACAAATGATTTAGCTTGAGATCAATGCGAAGTAGAAGGTTTCGCTTCAAATCCATGTGAAACAAATGATTTAGCTTCAGATATTTGCGATATAAGTGATGTAGCTTTAAATGCAGGGGAAATAAACGAGTTAGCCTGAAAACCATGCAAAACACATGATTAAGCCTCAAATCAATGCTGTGTGGAAAGTTTAGCTTCAAGTCCATTCTAAACAAATGATTTAGCTTCAAACACTTGGGATATAAGTGGCAGAGCTTCAATTGCAGACGAAACAAACGGGTTAACTTCAATTCCATGCGAAACACATGATTCAGCTTCAAATCAATGCGATGTAGAAGGTATAGCTTCAAATCCATGTGACACATATGATTTAGCATCAGATACAGGCGGTATAAGTGATATAGGTTCAACTGCAGCCGAAACACACTAGTTAGCTAGACATCCAAGCGAAACACATGATTTAGGAGCAAACCAATGCGACGTAGAAGGTTTAGATTCAAATCAATGCGACACAGATGATTTAGGATCAGATACTTGCGATATAAGTGATATAGCTACAAATGCAGACGAAACTAACGAGTTAGCTTCAAATCCATGCGCAACAATTGGTTTAGCTACAATTACTTGTGATATGCATTATTTAGATTCAACTGCATGCGCAACAAACGAGTTAGCTTCAAATCCATGCGAAACACATGATTTAGCAGCAAATCAATGCGATGTATAAGATTTAGCTTCAAATCCAAGCGAAACACATCATTTAGCTTCAAATCGATGCGAAGTAGAATGCTTAATTTCAAATCCATGCGATACAAATGATTTAGGTTCAGATACTTGCGATATTAGTGATATAACTTCAAATACAGTCGAAACAAACGAGTTACCTTCACATCCAAGCGAAACACATGATTTAGCTTCAAATCGATGCGATGTAGAAGGTTTAGCTTCAAATCCATGCGAAACGAATGGTATAGCTACAAATACTTGTGATATACGTTATTTAGATTCAACTACATGCGCAACAAACGAATTAGCTTCAAATCAATGCGAAACACATGATTTAGCAGCAAATCAATGCGACGTAGAAGGTTTAGCTTCAAATCCATGCGAAATCAATGATTTAACTTCGGATACTTGCGATATAAGTGACATAGCTTCAAATGCAGAAGAAACAAACGAGTTAGCTTCAAATCCAAGCGAATAACATGATTTAGCTTCAAATCAATGCGATATAGAAGGTTTAGCTTCAAATCCATGCAACGCAAAAGATTGAGCTTCAAACACTTGTGATATAAGTGACATAGCTTCAAATGCGGACGAAACAAACGAGTTAGCTTCAAATCCATGCGAAACTACTGGTTTAGCTACAAATACTCGTGATATATATTATTTAGCTACAACTGCATTCGACACAAACGAGTTAGCTTCAAATCCAAGCAAAACACATGATTATGCTTCAAATCAAAGCTATGTAGAAGGTTTAACTACTAATCCATGCGAAACCAATGATTTAGCTTCAGATACTTGCGATATAACTGACATAGCTTCAAATGCAGACGAAACAAACGAGTTAGCTTCAAATCCATGCGAAACACATGATTTATCACCAAATCAATGCGATGTAGAAGGTTTAGCTTCAAATCCATTCGAAATCAATGATTAAGCTTCGGATACTTGCGATATAAGTGACATAGCTTCAAATGCAGACGAAGCAATCGAGTTAGCTTCAAAATCCATGCGAAACACATGATTTAGCTGCAAATTAATGCGATGTTGAAGGTTTAGCTACAAATCCAAGCCAAACGCATGATTTAGCTTCATATCAATGCGATGTATTAGGTTTAGCTTCAAATCCATGCGAAACAAATGATTTAGCTTCAAACACTTGGGATATAAGTGATATAGATTCAAATGCAGGGGAAACAAACGAGTTAGCTTCAAACCCAAGCGAATCACATGATTTTGCTTCAAATCAATGCGATGTTGAAGGTTTAGCTTCAAATCCATGCGAAACAAATGATTTAGCTTCAAGCAATTGGGATATAAGTGATATAGCTTCAATTGCAGACGAAACAAACGAGTTAGCTTCAAATCCATGCGAAACACATGAATTAGCTTCATATCAATGCGATGTAGAAGGTTTAGCTTCAAAATCATGCGAAAAAAATGATTTAGCATCAGATACTTGCGATATAAGTGATATAGCTTCAAATACAGGGGAAACAAACGAGTTAGCTTCAAATCCATGCGAAACACATGATTTATCTGCAAATCAAAGCGATGTAGAAGGTTTAGCTTCAAATCCAAGTGAAACACATGATTCAGCTTCAAATCATTGCAATGTTGAGGGTTTTGCTAACAAATCCATGCGAAACAAATGATTTAGCTTCAAACAAGTGGTATATAAGTGTTTATAGCTTCAAATGCAGACGAATCAAACGAGTTAGCTTCGAAATCCGCGCGATAGACATGATTTAGCTTCAAATCAATGCGAAGTAGAAGGCTTACACACAAATCCATGCGAAACAAATGATTCAGGTTCAGATTCTTGCGATATAAGTGATATGGCTGCAAATGCAGGGGAAACAAGCGTGTTAGCTTCAAAATTCACGCGATACACATGATTTAGCTACAAATCAATACGAAGTAGAAGGCCTGGCTTCAAAATCATGCGGCACAAATGATTTAGTTTCAGATACTTGTGATATAAGTGATATTGCATCAAATGCGGGGGAAACAAACGAGTTAGCTTCATATCCAAGCGAAACACATATTTAGCTGGTAATCAGTGCGATGTAGAACGTTTTCCTTCAAATCCATGCGAAACAAATGATTTAGCATCAGATACTTGCGATATAAGTTATATAGCTTCAAATGCAGACGAAACAAACGAGCTAGCTTCAAATTCAAGCGAAACACATGATTTAGCTTCAAATCAATGCGATGTCGAAGGTTCAGCTTCAAATCCAAGCGAAACAAATAATTTAGCTCCAAATCAGTGCGAAGTAGAAGGCTTAGCTTCATATCCATGCGAAACGAATGACTTAGCTTCAAATTAATGCGATGTAGAAGGCTAACCTCAATTCCATGCGAAACACATGATTTAGTTTCAAATTCATGCGAAAGACATGGTTTAGCTGCAATTTCGTGCGAAACAAACGAGTCAGCTTCAAATCCATGCGAAACACATGGTTTAGCTTCAAATCAATGCGAAGTAGTAGGTTTAGATTCAAATCCATGCGAAACAGATGATTTCGCTTCAAATACTTACGATATAAATGATATAGCTTCAAATGCAGGCGATACAAACGAGTTAGCTTCAAAATCCGTGCGGTACACATGATTTAGCTTCAAATCAATGCGATGTAGAAGGTTTAGCTTCAAATCCATGCGAAACAAATGATTGAGCTTCACACACTTCGGATATAGGTAATATAGCTTCAACTGCATGCGAAACAAACGAGTTGGCTTCAAATGCAAGCCAATCACATGATTTAGCTCCAAATCAATGCGATGTAGAGGGTTTAGATTCAAATCCATGCGAAACGAATGATTTAGCTTCAAACACTTGGGACATAAGTGTTATAGCTTCAAATGCAGACGAAACGAAAGAGTTAGCTCCGAAATCCGTGCCATACACATGATTTAGCTTCAAATTAATGCGATGTAGAAGGTTTAGCTTCAAATCCACCCGGAACACATGATTTAGCAGCAAATCAATTCGATGTAGAAGGTTTAGCTTTAAATCCATGCGAAACAAATGGTTTAGCTACAAATACTTGTGATATACGTTATTTAGATTAACTGCATACGTAACTAACGAATTAGTTTCAAATCCAAGCGAAACACATGATTTAGCAGCAAATTAATGCGATGTAGGAGGTTTAGCTTCAAATCCATGCGAAATCAGTGACTTAGCTTCGGATACTTGCGATATAAGTGACATAGCTTCAAATGCAGAAGAAACAAACGAGTTAGCTTCAAATCCAAGCGAATAACATGATTTAGCTTCAAATCAATGAGATTTAGACGGTTTAGCTTCAAATCCATGCGACACAAAAGATTGAGCTTCAAACACTTGGGATATAAGTGATATAGCTTCAAAGGCAGACGAAGCAATCGAGTTAGCTTCAAAATCCATGCGAAACACATGATTTAGTAGCAAATCAATGCGATGTAGAAAGTTTAGCTTCAAATCCATGCGAAGCCAATGATTTAGCTTTAGATACTTGCGGTATAAGTGACATAGCTTCAAATGCGGACGAAAC
Source organism: Megalopta genalis (assembly GCF_051020955.1). NCBI lineage: Eukaryota > Metazoa > Arthropoda > Insecta > Hymenoptera > Halictidae > Megalopta > Megalopta genalis. The sequence goes on from NW_027477890.1 coordinate 45,003, forward strand.
AAATGAGTTAGCTTCAAATCCATGCGAAACTACTGGTTTAGCTACAAATACTCGTGATATATATTATTTAGCTACAACTGCATTCGAAACAAACGAGTTAGCTTCAAATCCAAGCAAAACACATGATTATGCTTCAAATGAAAGCTATGTAGAAGGTTTAACTTCTAATAGATGCGAAGCCAATGATTTAGCTTTAGATACTTGCGGTATAAGTGACATAGCTTCAAATGCGGATGAAACAAACGAGTTAGCTTCAAATCCATGCGAAACTACTGGTTTAGCTACAAATACTCGTGATATATATTATTAAGCTTCAAATGCAGACGAAACAAACGAGTTAGCTTCAAATCCATGCGAAACACATGATTTATCAGCAAATCAATGCGATGTAGAAGGTTTAGCTTCAAATCCATGCGAAACCAATGATTTAGCTTTAGATACTTTCGATATAAGTGATATTGCTTCAAATGCAGACGGAACAAACGAGTTAGCTTCAAAATCCAAGCAAAACACATGATTATGCTTCAAATGAAAGCTATGTAGAAGGTTTAACTTCTAATAGATGCGAAGCCAATGATTTAGCTTTAGATACTTGCGGTATAAGTGACATAGCTTCAAATGCGGATGAAACAAACGAGTTAGCTTCAAATCCATGCGAAACTACTGGTTTAGCTACAAATACTCGTGATATATATTATTCAGCTTCAAATGCAGACGAAACAAACGAGTTAGCTTCAAATCCATGCGAAACACATGATTTATCAGCAAATCAATGCGATGTAGAAGGTTTAGCTTCAAATCCATGCGAAACCAATGATTTAGCTTTAGATACTTTCGATATAAGTGATATTGCTTCAAATGCAGACGGAACAAACGAGTTAGCTTCAAAATCCATACGATACACATCATTTAGCGTCAAATAAATTCGATTTAGAAGGTGTAGCTTCAAATCCATGCGAAACAAATGATTTAGCATCTGATACTGGCGATATAAGTGTTATAGCTTCAAGTGCAGACGATACAAACGAAGTAGCTTCAAATCCATGCGCAACAATTGGTTTAGCTACAATTACTTGTGATATGCGTTATTTAGATTCAACTGCATGCGCAAGAAACGAGTTAGCTTCAAATCCATGCGAAACACATAAATTAGCTTCAAATCAATGCGATGTAGAAGGTTAACTTCAAATCCATGCGAAAAAAATGATTTAGCATCAGATACTTGCGATATAAGTGATATAGCTTCAAATGCAGGGGAAACAAAGGAGTTAGCTTCAAATCCATGCGAAACACATGATTTAGCTGCAAATCAAAGCGATGTTGAAGGTTTAGCTTCAAATCCATGCCAAACAAATGATTTAGCTTTAGATACTTGCGATATAAGTGATATAGCTTCAAATGCAGGGGAAACAAACGAGTTAGCTTCAAATGCAGGGGAAACAAACGAGTTAGCTTCAAATCAATGCGATGTAGAAGGTTTAGCTTCAAATCCATGCTAAACAAATGATTTAGCTTCAAGCAATTGGGATATAAGTGATATAGCTTCAAATGCAGGAGAAACTAACGAGTTAGCTTAAAATCTATGCGGACAATTGATTTAGCTTCAAATCTATGCTAAAAAAATGATTTAGCATCAGATACTTGCGATATCAGTGATATAGCTTCAAATGCAGGGGAAACAAACGAGTTAGCTCCAAATCCATGCGAAACACATGATTTAGCTGCAAATCAAAGCGATGTTGAAGGTTTAGCTTCAAATCCATGCCAAAGAAATGATTTAGCTTTAGATACTTGCGATATAAGTGATACAGCTTCAAATGCAGGGGAAACAAACGAGTTAGCTTCAAGTGCAGGGGAAACAAACGAGTTAGCTTCAAATCCATGCGAAACACATGAATTAGCTTCAAATCAATGCGATGTAGAAGGTTTAGCTTCAAATACATGCGAAAAAATGATTTAGCATCAGATACTTGCGATATAAGTGATATAGCTTCAAATGCAGGGGAAACAAAGGAGTTAGCTTCAAATCCATGCGAAACACATGATTTAGCATCAGATACTTGCGATATAAGTGATATTTCAATTGGAGACGAAACAAACGAGTTAGCTTCAAATCCATGCGAAACACATGAACTAGCTTCATATCAATGCCATGTAGAAGGTTTAGCTTCCAATCCATCCGAAAAAAATGATTTAGCATCAGATACTTGCGATATCAGTGATATAGCTTCAAATGCAGGGGAAACAAACGAGTTAGCTTCAAATCCATGCGAAACTACTGGTTTAGCTACAAATACTCGTGATATATATTATTTAGCTACAACTGCATTCGACACAAACGAGTTAGCTTGAAATCCAAGCAAAACACATGATTATGCTTCAAATCAAAGCTATGTAGAAGGTTTAACTACTAATCCATGCGAAACCAATGATTTAGCTTCAGATACTTGCGATATAACTGACATAGCTTCAAATGCAGACGAAACAAACGAGTTAGCTTCAAATCCATGCGAAACATATGATCTATCACCAAATCAATGCGATGTAGAAGGTTTAGCTTCAAATCCATGCGAAATCAATGATTAAGCTTCGGATACTTGCGATATAAGTGACATAGCTTCAAATGCAGACGAAGCAATCGAGTTAGCTTCAAAATCCATGCGATACACATGATTTAGCAGCAAATCAATGCGATGTAGAAGGTTTAGCTTCAAATCCTTGCAAAACCAATGATTTAGCTTCGGATACTTGCGATATAAGTGACATAGCTTCAAATGCAGAAGAAACAAACGAGTTAGCTTCAAATCCAAGCGAATAACATGATTTAGCTTCAAATCAATGCGATATAGAAGGTTTAGCTTCAAATCCATGCAACGCAAAAGATTGAGCTTCAAACACTTGTGATATAAGTGACATAGCTTCAAATGCGGACGAAACAAACGAGTTAGCTTCAAATCCATGCGAAACTACTGGTTTAGCTGCAAATACTCGTGATATATATTATTTAGCTACAACTGCATTCGACACAAACGAGTTAGCTTCAAATCCAAGCAAAACACATGATTATGCTTCAAATCAAAGCTATGTAGAAGGTTTAACTACTAATCCATGCGAAACCAATGATTTAGCTTCAGATACTTGCGATATAACTGACATAGCTTCAAATGCAGACGAAACAAACGAGTTAGCTTCAAATCCATGCGAAACACATGATCTATCACCAAATCAATGCGATGTAGAAGGTTTAGCTTCAAATCCATGCGAAATCAATGATTAAGCTTCGGATACTTGCGATATAAGTGACATAGCTTCAAATGCAGACGAAGCAATCGAGTTAGCTTCAAAATCCATGCGAAACAAATGATTTAGCTGCAAATCGATGCGAAGTAGAAGGCTTAGCTTCAAATCCATGCGAAACACATGATTTAGCTTCAAATCAATGCGATGTAATAGGTTTAGCTTCAAATCCATGCGAAACAAATGATTTAGCTTCAAACACTTGGGATATAAGTGATATAGCTTCGAATGCAGGGGAAACTAACGAGTTAGCTTCAAATCCATGCGAAACACATGATTTAGATGCAAATCGATGCGATGTAGAAGGTTTAGCTTCAAATCCATGCGAAACAAATGTTTTAGCTTCAAACACTTGGGATAAAAGTGATATAGCTTCAAATGCAGGAGAAACAAACGAGTTAGCTTCAAATCTATACGGACAAATGATTTAGCTTGAGATCAATGCGAAGTAGAAGGTTTCGCTTCAAATCCATGTGAAACAAATGATTTAGCTTCAGATATTTGCGATATAAGTGATGTAGCTTTAAATGCAGGGGAAATAAACGAGTTAGCCTGAAAACCATGCAAAACACATGATTAAGCCTCAAATCAATGCTGTGTGGAAAGTTTAGCTCCAAGTCCATTCTAAATAAATGATTTAGCTTCAAACACTTGGGATATAAGTGGCAGAGCTTCAATTGCAGACGAAACAAACGGGTTAACTTCAAATCCATGCGAAACACATGATTTAGCTGCAAATCAATGCGATGTAGAAGGTTTAGCTTCAAATCCTTGCAAAACCAATGATTTAGCTTCAGATACTTGCGATATAAGTGGCATAGCTTCAAATGCAGACGAAACAAACCAGTTAGCATCAATTCCATGCGAAACACATGATTCAGCTTCAAATCAATGCGATGTAGAAGGTTTAGCTTCAAATCCATGTGACACATATGATTTAGCATCAGATACAGGCGGTATAAGTGATATAGGTTCAACTGCAGCCGAAACAAACTAGTTAGCTAGACATCCAAGCGAAACACATGATTTAGGAGCAGACCAATGCGACGTAGAAGGTTTAGATTCAAATCAATGCGACACAGATGATTTAGGATCAGATACTTGCGATATAAGTGATATAGCTACAAATGCAGACGAAACTAACGAGTTAGCTTCAAATCCATGCGAAATACATGATTTAGCAGCAAATCAATGCGATGTAGAAGGTTTAGCTTCAAATCCATGCGAAACCAATGATTTTGCTTCAGATACTTGCGATATAAGTCGCATAACTTCAAATGCAGACGAAAAAAACGAGTTAGGATCTAATCCATGCGAAACACATGATTTAGCTTCAAATCAATGCGATGTAGAAGGTTTAGCTTCAAATCCATGCGAAACAAATGATTTAGCATCAGATACTTGCGATATAAGTGATATAGCTTCAAGTGCAGACGATACAAACGAGGTAGCTTCAAATCCATGTGCAACAATTGGTTTAGCTACAATTACTTGTGATATGCATTATTTAGATTCAACTGCATGCGCAACAAACGAGTTAGCTTCAAATCCATGCGAAACACATGATTTAGCAGCAAATCAATGCGATGTATAAGATTTAGCTTCAAATCCAAGCGAAACTCCATCATTTAGCTTCAAATCGATGCGAAGTAGAATGCTTAATTTCAAATCCATGCGATACAAATGATTTAGGTTCAGATACTTGCGATAGTAGTGATATAACTTCAAATACAGACGAAACAAACGAGTTACCTTCACATCCAAGCGAAACACATGATTTAGCTTCAAATCGATGCGATGTAGAAGGTTTAGCTTCAAATCCATGCGAAACGAATGGTATAGCTACAAATACTTGTGATATACGTTATTTAGATTCAACTACATGCGCAACAAACGAATTAGCTTCAAATCCATGCGAAACACATGATTTAGCAGCAAATCAATGCGACGTAGAAGGTTTAGCTTCAAATCCATGCGAAATCAATGATTTAGCTTCGGATACTTGCGATATAAGTGACATAGCTTCAAATGCAGAAGAAACAAACGAGTTAGCTTCAAATCCAAGCGAATAACATGATTTAGCTTCAAATCAATGCGATATAGAAGGTTTAGCTTCAAATCCATGCAACGCAAAAGATTGAGCTTCAAACACTTGTGATATAAGTGACATAGCTTCAAATGCGGACGAAACAAACGAGTTAGCTTCAAATCCATGCGAAACTACTGGTTTAGCTACAAATACTCGTGATATATATTATTTAGCTACAACTGCATTCGACACAAACGAGTTAGCTTCAAATCCAAGCAAAACACATGATTATGCTTCAAATCAAAGCTATGTAGAAGGTTAACTACTAATCCATGCGAAACCAATGATTTAGCTTCAGATACTTGCGATATAACTGACATAGCTTCAAATGCAGACGAAACAAACGAGTTAGCTTCAAATCCATGCGAAACACATGATCTATCACCAAATCAATGCGATGTAGAAGGTTCAGCTTCAAATCCATGCGAAATCAATGATTAAGCTTCGGATACTTGCGATATAAGTGACATAGCTTCAAATGCAGACGAAGCAATCGAGTTAGCTTCAAAATCCATGCGAAACAAATGATTTAGCTGCAAATCGATGCGAAGTAGAAGGCTTAGCTTCAAATCCATGCGAAACACATGATTTAGCTTCAAATCAATGCGATGTAATAGGTTTAGCTTCAAATCCATGCGAAACAAATGATTTAGCTTCAAACACTTGGATATAAGTGATATAGCTTCAAATGCAAGGGGAAGCAAACGAGTTGACTTCAAATCCAAGCGAATCACATGATTCTGCTTCAAATCAATGCGATGTAGAAGGTTTAGCTTCAAATCCATGCGAAAAAAATGATTTAGCATCAGATACTTGCGATATAAGTGATATAGCTTCAAATGCAGGGGAAACAAAGAAGTTAGCTTCAAATCCATGCGAAACACATGAACTAGCTTCATATCAATGCGATGTAGAAGGTTCAGCTTCAAATCCATGCGAAAAAAATGGTTTAGCATCAGATACGTGCGATATCAGTGATATAGCTTCAAATGCAGGGGAAACAAACGAGTTAGCTTCAAATCCATGCGAAACACATGTTTTAGCATCAGATACTTGCGATATAAGTGATATAGCTTCAATTGCAGACGAAACAAACGAGTTAGCTTCAAATCCATGCGAAACACATGAACTAGCTTCATATCAATGCGATGTAGAAGGTTTAGCTTCAAATCAATGCGAAACAAATGATTTAGCTTTAAACACTTGGTATATAAGTGATATAGTTTCAAATGCAGACGAAGCAAACGAGTTAACTTCCAATCCAAGCGAATCACATGATTTAGCTTCATATCAATGCGATATAGAAAGTTTAGCTTCGAATCCATGCGAAACAAGTGATTTATCTTCAAACACTTTATATATAAGTGATATATCTTCAAATACGGACGAAACAAAAGGGGTTATCTTCCAATCCAAGCGAATCATATGATTTAGCTTCAAATCAATGCGATGTAGAAAGTTTAGCTTCAAATCCATGCGAAGCAAATGATTGAGCTTCAAACACTTGGGATATATGTGATATAGCTTAAAATGCAGTCGAAAAAAACCAGTTAGCTTCAATTCCATGCGAAACACATGATCTAGCAGCAAATCAATGCGATGTAGAAGGTTTAGCTTCAAAATCAATGCGAAACAAATGATTTAGCTTCAAACACATGGTATATAAGTGATATAGTTTCAAATGCAGACGAAGCAAACGAGT
>NW_027477891.1:0-52089 GCF_051020955.1 Megalopta genalis
AATCGCTATTTCGCACGAGTTGAAGCGAAATCGTGTATATCGTTTGATATTGAAGCTAAATCGTATGTTTCGCGTTGATTTAAAGCTAGTTCGTGTATTTCGCATTAATCTGAAGCTAAATTGTTCATTTCGCATGAATTTGAAGCTAAATCGTTTGTTGAAAATCGCTATTTCGCACGAATTTCAATCGAAATCGTGTGTTTCGCATGATATTGAATCTAAATCGTATGTTTCGCGTTGATTTAAAGCTAATTCGTGTATTTCGCATTAATCTGAAGCTATATTGTTCATATCACATGAATTTGAAGCTAAATCGTTTGTTTAAAATCGCTATTTCGCACGAATTTGAAGCGAAATCGTGTATATCGCATGATATTGAAGCTAAATCGTATGTTTCGCGTTGATTTAAAGCTAATTCGTGTATTTCGCATTAATCTGAAGCTAAATTGTTCATTTCGCATGAATTTGAAGCTAAATGGTTTGTTTGAAATCGCTATTTCGCACGAATTTGAAGCGAAATCGTGTATATCGCATGATATTGAAGCTAAATCGTATGTTTCGCGTTGATTTAAAGCTAATTCGTGTATTTCGCATTAATCTGAAGCTATATTGTTCATATCACATGAATTTGAAGCTAAATCGTTTGTTTAAAATCGCTATTTCGCACGAATTTGAAGCGAAATCGTGTATATCGCATGATATTGAAGCTAAATCGTATGTTTCGCGTTGATTTAAAGCTAATTCGTGTATTTCGCATTAATCTGAAGCTAAATTGTTCATTTCGCATGAATTTGAAGCTAAATGGTTTGTTTGAAATCGCTATTTCGCACGAATTTGAAGCGAAATCGTGTATATCGTTTGATATTGAAGCTAAATCGTATGTTTCGCGTTGATTTAAAGCTAATTCGTGTATTTCGCATGAATCTGAAGCTAAATTGTTCATTTCGCATGAATTTGAAGCTAAATGGTTTGTTTGAAATCGCTATTTCGCACGAATTTGAAGCGAAATCGTGTATATCGTTTGATATTGAAGCTAAATCGTATGTTTCGCGTTGATTTAAAGCTAATTCGTGTATTTCGCATTAATCTGAAGCTAAATTGTTCATTTCGCATGAATTTGAAGCTAAATCGTTTGTTGAAAATCGCTATTTCGCACGAATTTCAATCGAAATCGTGTGTTTCGCATGATATTGAATCTAAATCGTATGTTTCGCGTTGATTTAAAGCTAATTCGTGTATTTCGCATTAATCTGAAGCTATATTGTTCATATCACATGAATTTGAAGCTAAATCGTTTGTTTAAAATCGCTATTTCGCACGAATTTGAAGCGAAATCGTGTATATCGCATGATATTGAAGCTAAATCGTATGTTTCGCGTTGATTTAAAGCTAATTCGTGTATTTCGCATTAATCTGAAGCTAAATTGTTCATTTCGCATGAATTTGAAGCTAAATCGTTTGTTGAAAATCGCTATTTCGCACGAATTTCAATCGAAATCGTGTGTTTCGCATGATATTGAATCTAAATCGTATGTTTCGCGTTGATTTAAAGCTAATTCGTGTATTTCGCATTAATCTGAAGCTAAATTGTTCATTTCGCATGAATTTGAATCTAAATCTTTGTTTAAATTCTCTATTTCGCACGAATTTGAAGCGAAATCGTGTGTTTCGCATGATATTGTCGATAAATCGTATGTTTCGCATTGATTTAAAGCTAATTCGTGTATTTCGCATGAATCTGAAGCAAAATTGTTCATTTCGCATGAATTTGAAGCTAAATCGTTTGTTTAAAATCGCTATTTCGCAAGAATTTGAAGCGAAATCGTGTATATCGCATGATATTTCTGCTAAATCGTATGTTTCGCGTTGATTTAAAGCTAATTCGTGTATTTCGCATGAATCTGAAGCTAAATTGTTCATTTCGCATGAATTTGAAGCTAAATGGTTTGTTTGAAATCGCTATTTCGCACGAATTTGAAGCGAAATCGTGTATATCGTTTGATATTGAAGCTAAATCGTATGTTTCGCGTTGATTTAAAGCTAATTCGTGTATTTCGCATTAATTTGAAGCTAAATTGTTCATTTCGCATGAATTTGAAGCTAAATCGTTTGTTGAAAATCGCTATTTCGCACGAATTTCAATCGAAATCGCGTGTTTCGCATGATATTGAATCTAAATCGTATGTTTCGCGTTGATTTAAAGCTAATTCGTGTATTTCGCATTAATCTGAAGCTATATTGTTCATATCACATGAATTTGAAGCTAAATCGTTTGTTTAAAATCGCTATTTCGCACAAATTTGAAGCGAAATCGTGTATATCGCATGATATTGAAGCTAAATCGTATGTTTCGCGTTGATTTAAAGCTAATTCGTGTATTTCGCATTAATCTGAAGCTAAATTGTTCATTTCGCATGAATTTGAAGCTAAATGGTTTGTTTGAAATCGCTATTTCGCACGAATTTGAAGCGAAATCGTGTATATCGTTTGATATTGAAGCTAAATCGTATGTTTCGCGTTGATTTAAAGCTAATTCGTGTATTTCGCATTAATCTGAAGCTAAATTGTTCATTTCGCATGAATTTGAAGCTAAATCGTTTGTTGAAAATCGCTATTTCGTACGAATTTCAATCGAAATCGTGTGTTTCGCATGATATTGAATCTAAATCGTATGTTTCGCGTTGATTTAAAGCTAATTCGTGTATTTCGCATTAATCTGAAGCTATATTGTTCATATCACATGAATTTGAAGCTAAATCGTTTGTTTAAAATCGCTATTTCGCACGAATTTGAAGCGAAATCGTGTATATCGCATGATATTGTCGATAAATCGTATGTTTCGCATTGATTTAAAGCTAATTCGTGTATTTCGCATGAATCTGAAGCAAAATTGTTCATTTCGCATGAATTTGAAGCTAAATCGTTTGTTTAAAATCGCTATTTCGCAAGAATTTGAAGCGAAATCGTGTATATCGCATGATATTTCTGCTAAATCGTATGTTTCGCGTTGATTTAGAGCTAATTCGTGTATTTCGCATTAATCTGAAGCTAAATTGTTCATATCACATGAATTTGAAGCTAAATCGTTTGTTTAAAATCGCTATTTCGAACGAATTTGAAGCGAAATCGTCTATATCGCATGATATTGAAGCTAAATCGTATGTTTCGGGTTGATTTAAATCTAATTCGTGTATTTCGCATGAATCTGAAGCTAAATTGTTCATTTCGCATGAATTTGAAGCTAAATCGTTTGTTTAAAATCGCTATTTCGCACGAATTTGAAGCGAAATCGTGTATATCGCATGATATTGAAACTAAATCGTATGTTTCGCGTTGATTTAATGCTAATTCGTGTATTTCGCATTAATCTGAAGCTAAATTGTTCATTTCGCATGAATTTGAAGCTAAATCGTTTGTTTAAAATCGCTATTTCGCAAGAATTTGAAGCGAAATCGTGTATATCACATGATATTTCTGCTAAATCGTATGTTTCGCGTTGATTTAAAGCTAATTCGTGTATTTCGCATGAATCTGAAGCTAAATTGTTCATTTCGCATGAATTTGAAGCTAAATTGTTTGTTTAAAGTCGCTATTTCTCACGAATTTGAAGCGAAATCGTGTATATCGCTTGATATTGAAGTTAAATCGTATGTTTCGCGTTGATTTAAAGCTAATTCGTGTATTTCGCATTAATCTGAAGCTAAATTGTTCATATCACATGAATTTGAAGCTAAATCGTTTGTTTAAAATCGCTATTTCGCACGAATTTGAAGCGAAATTGTGTATATCGCATGATATTGAAGCTAAATCGTATGTTTCGCATTGATTTAAAGCTAATTCGTGTATTTCGCATTAATCTGAAGCTAAATTGTTCATTTCGCATGAATTTGAAGCTAAATGGTTTGTTTGAAATCGCTATTTCGCACGAATTTGAAGCGAAATCGTGTATATCGTTTGATATTGAAGCTAAATCGTATGTATCGCGTTGATTTAAAGCTAATTCGTGTATTTCGCATTAATCTGAAGCTAAATTGTTCATTTCGCATGAATTTGAAGCTAAATCGTTTGTTGAAAATCGCTATTTCGCACGAATTTCAATCGAAATCGTGTGTTTCGCATGGTATTGAATCTAAATCGTATGTTTCGCGTTGATTTAAAGCTAATTCGTGTATTTCGCATTAATCTGAAGCTATATTGTTCATATCACATGAATTTGAAGCTAAATCGTTTGTTTAAAATCGCTATTTCGCACGAATTTGAAGCGAAATCGTGTATATCGCATGATATTGAAGCTAAATCGTATGTTTCGCGTTGATTTAAAGCTAATTCGTGTATTTCGCATTAATCTGAAGCTAAATTGTTCATTTCGCATGAATTTGAAGCTAAATGGTTTGTTTGAAATCGCTATTTCGCACGAATTTGAAGCGAAATCGTGTATATCACATGATATTGAAGCTAAATCGTATGTTTCGGGTTGATTTAAATCTAATTCGTGTATTTCGCATGAATCTGAAGCTAAATTGTTCATTTCGCATGAATTTGAAGCTAAATCGTTTGTTTAAAATCGCTATTTCGCACGAATTTGAAGCGAAATCGTGTATATCGCATGATATTGAAACTAAATCGTATGTTTCGCGTTGATTTAAAGCTAATTCGTGTATTTCGCATTAATCTGAAGCTAAATTGTTCATTTCGCATGAATTTGAAGCTAAATCGTTTGTTTAAAATCGCTATTTCGCAAGAATTTGAAGCGAAATCGTGTATATCACATGATATTTCTGCTAAATCGTATGTTTCGCGTTGATTTAAAGCTAATTCGTGTATTTCGCATTAATCTGAAGCTAAATTGTTCATTTCGCATGAATTTGAAGCTAAATCGTTTGTTGAAAATCGCTATTTCGCACGAATTTCAATCGAAATCGTGTGTTTCGCATGATATTGAATCTAAATCGTATGTTTCGCGTTGATTTAAAGCTAATTCGTGTATTTCGCATTAATCTGAAGCTATATTGTTCATATCACATGAATTTGAAGCTAAATCGTTTGTTTAAAATCGCTATTTCGCACGAATTTGAAGCGAAATCGTGTATATCGCATGATATTGAAGCTAAATCGTATGTTTCGCGTTGATTTAAAGCTAATTCGTGTATTTCGCATTAATCTGAAGCTAAATTGTTCATTTCGCATGAATTTGAAGCTAAATGGTTTGTTTGAAATCGCTATTTCGCACGAATTTGAAGCGAAATCGTGTATATCGTTTGATATTGAAGCTAAATCGTATGTTTCGCGTTGATTTAAAGCTAATTCGTGTATTTCGCATTAATCTGAAGCTAAATTGTTCATTTCGCATGAATTTGAAGCTAAATCGTTTGTTGAAAATCGCTATTTCGCACGAATTTCAATCGAAATCGTGTGTTTCGCATGATATTGAATCTAAATCGTATGTTTCGCGTTGATTTAAAGCTAATTCGTGTATTTCGCATTAATCTGAAGCTAAATTGTTCATATCACATGAATTTGAAGCTAAATCGTTTGTTTAAAATCGCTATTTCGAACGAATTTGAAGCGAAATCGTGTATATCGCATGATATTTCTGCTAAATCGTATGTTTCGCGTTGATTTAAAGCTAATTCGTGTATTTCGCATGAATCTGAAGCTAAATTGTTCATTTCGCATGAATTTGAAGCTAAATCGTTTGTTTAAAATCGCTATTTCGCACGAATTTGAAGCGAAATCGTGTATATCGCATGATATTGAAACTAAATCGTATGTTTCGCGTTGATTTAATGCTAATTCGTGTATTTCGCATTAATCTGAAGCTAAATTGTTCATTTCGCATGAATTTGAAGCTAAATCGTTTGTTTAAAATCGCTATTTCGCAAGAATTTGAAGCGAAATCGTGTATATCACATGATATTTCTGCTAAATCGTATGTTTCGCGTTGATTTAAAGCTAATTCGTGTATTTCGCATGAATCTGAAGCTAAATTGTTCATTTCGCATGAATTTGAAGCTAAATTGTTTGTTTAAAGTCGCTATTTCTCACGAATTTGAAGCGAAATCGTGTATATCGCTTGATATTGAAGTTAAATCGTATGTTTCGCGTTGATTTAAAGCTAATTCGTGTATTTCGCATTAATCTGAAGCTAAATTGTTCATATCACATGAATTTGAAGCTAAATCGTTTGTTTAAAATCGCTATTTCGCACGAATTTGAAGCGAAATTGTGTATATCGCATGATATTGAAGCTAAATCGTATGTTTCGCATTGATTTAAAGCTAATTCGTGTATTTCGCATTAATCTGAAGCTAAATTGTTCATTTCGCATGAATTTGAAGCTAAATGGTTTGTTTGAAATCGCTATTTCGCACGAATTTGAAGCGAAATCGTGTATATCGTTTGATATTGAAGCTAAATCGTATGTTTCGCGTTGATTTAAAGCTAATTCGTGTATTTCGCATTAATCTGAAGCTAAATTGTTCATTTCGCATGAATTTGAAGCTAAATCGTTTGTTGAAAATCGCTATTTCGCACGAATTTCAATCGAAATCGTGTGTTTCGCATGGTATTGAATCTAAATCGTATGTTTCGCGTTGATTTAAAGCTAATTCGTGTATTTCGCATTAATCTGAAGCTATATTGTTCATATCACATGAATTTGAAGCTAAATCGTTTGTTTAAAATCGCTATTTCGCACGAATTTGAAGCGAAATCGTGTATATCGCATGATATTGAAGCTAAATCGTATGTTTCGCGTTGATTTAAAGCTAATTCGTGTATTTCGCATTAATCTGAAGCTAAATTGTTCATTTCGCATGAATTTGAAGCTAAATGGTTTGTTTGAAATCGCTATTTCGCACGAATTTGAAGCGAAATCGTGTATATCACATGATATTGAAGCTAAATCGTATGTTTCGGGTTGATTTAAATCTAATTCGTGTATTTCGCATGAATCTGAAGCTAAATTGTTCATTTCGCATGAATTTGAAGCTAAATCGTTTGTTTAAAATCGCTATTTCGCACGAATTTGAAGCGAAATCGTGTATATCGCATGATATTGAAACTAAATCGTATGTTTCGCGTTGATTTAAAGCTAATTCGTGTATTTCGCATTAATCTGAAGCTAAATTGTTCATTTCGCATGAATTTGAAGCTAAATCGTTTGTTTAAAATCGCTATTTCGCAAGAATTTGAAGCGAAATCGTGTATATCACATGATATTTCTGCTAAATCGTATGTTTCGCGTTGATTTAAAGCTAATTCGTGTATTTCGCATTAATCTGAAGCTAAATTGTTCATTTCGCATGAATTTGAAGCTAAATCGTTTGTTGAAAATCGCTATTTCGCACGAATTTCAATCGAAATCGTGTGTTTCGCATGATATTGAATCTAAATCGTATGTTTCGCGTTGATTTAAAGCTAATTCGTGTATTTCGCATTAATCTGAAGCTATATTGTTCATATCACATGAATTTGAAGCTAAATCGTTTGTTTAAAATCGCTATTTCGCACGAATTTGAAGCGAAATCGTGTATATCGCATGATATTGAAGCTAAATCGTATGTTTCGCGTTGATTTAAAGCTAATTCGTGTATTTCGCATTAATCTGAAGCTAAATTGTTCATTTCGCATGAATTTGAAGCTAAATGGTTTGTTTGAAATCGCTATTTCGCACGAATTTGAAGCGAAATCGTGTATATCGTTTGATATTGAAGCTAAATCGTATGTTTCGCGTTGATTTAAAGCTAATTCGTGTATTTCGCATTAATCTGAAGCTAAATTGTTCATTTCGCATGAATTTGAAGCTAAATCGTTTGTTGAAAATCGCTATTTCGCACGAATTTCAATCGAAATCGTGTGTTTCGCATGATATTGAATCTAAATCGTATGTTTCGCGTTGATTTAAAGCTAATTCGTGTATTTCGCATTAATCTGAAGCTATATTGTTCATATCACATGAATTTGAAGCTAAATCATTTGTTTAAAATCGCTTTTTCGCAAGAATTTGAAGCGAAATCGTGTATATCGCATGATATTTCTGCTAAATCGTATGTTTCGCGTTGATTTAAAGCTAATTCGTGTATTTCGCATTAATCTGAAGCTATATTGTTCATATCACATGAATTTGAAGCTAAATCGTTTGTTTAAAATCGCTATTTCGCACGAATTTGAAGCGAAATCGTGTATATCGCATGATATTGAAGCTAAATCGTATGTTTCGCGTTGATTTAAAGCTAATTCGTGTATTTCGCATTAATCTGAAGCTAAATTGTTCATTTCGCATGAATTTGAAGCTAAATGGTTTGTTTGAAATCGCTATTTCGCACGAATTTGAAGCGAAATCGTGTATATCGTTTGATATTGAAGCTAAATCGTATGTTTCGCGTTGATTTAAAGCTAATTCGTGTATTTCGCATTAATCTGAAGCTAAATTGTTCATTTCGCATGAATTTGAAGCTAAATCGTTTGTTGAAAATCGCTATTTCGCACGAATTTCAATCGAAATCGTGTGTTTCGCATGATATTGAAGCTAAATCGTATGTTTCGGGTTGATTTAAATCTAATTCGTGTATTTCGCATGAATCTGAAGCTAAATTGTTCATTTCGCATGAATTTGAAGCTAAATCGTTTGTTTAAAATCGCTATTTCGCACGAATTTGAAGCGAAATCGTGTATATCGCATGATATTGAAACTAAATCGTATGTTTCGCGTTGATTTAAAGCTAATTCGTGTATTTCGCATTAATCTGAAGCTAAATTGTTCATTTCGCATGAATTTGAAGCTAAATCGTTTGTTTAAAATCGCTATTTCGCAAGAATTTGAAGCGAAATCGTGTATATCACATGATATTTCTGCTAAATCGTATGTTTCGCGTTGATTTAAAGCTAATTCGTGTATTTCGCATTAATCTGAAGCTAAATTGTTCATTTCGCATGAATTTGAAGCTAAATCGTTTGTTGAAAATCGCTATTTCGCACGAATTTCAATCGAAATCGTGTGTTTCGCATGATATTGAATCTAAATCGTATGTTTCGCGTTGATTTAAAGCTAATTCGTGTATTTCGCATTAATCTGAAGCTATATTGTTCATATCACATGAATTTGAAGCTAAATCGTTTGTATAAAATCGCTATTTCGCACGAATTTGAAGCGAAATCGTGTATATCGCATGATATTGAAGCTAAATCGTATGTTTCGCGTTGATTTAAAGCTAATTCGTGTATTTCGCATTAATCTGAAGCTAAATTGTTCATTTCGCATGAATTTGAAGCTAAATGGTTTGTTTGAAATCGCTATTTCGCACGAATTTGAAGCGAAATCGTGTATATCGTTTGATATTGAAGCTAAATCGTATGTTTCGCGTTGATTTAAAGCTAATTCGTGTATTTCGCATTAATCTGAAGCTAAATTGTTCATTTCGCATGAATTTGAAGCTAAATCGTTTGTTGAAAATCGCTATTTCGCACGAATTTCAATCGAAATCGTGTGTTTCGCATGATATTGAATCTAAATCGTATGTTTCGCGTTGATTTAAGGCTAATTCGTGTATTTCGCATTAATCTGAAGCTATATTGTTCATATCACATGAATTTGAAGCTAAATCGTTTGTTTAAAATCGCTATTTCGCACGAATTTGAAGCGAAATCGTGTATATCGCATGATATTGAAGCTAAATCGTATGTTTCGCGTTGATTTAAAGCTAATTCGTGTATTTCGCATTAATCTGAAGCTAACTTGTTCATTTCGCATGAATTTGAAGCTAAATGGTTTGTTTGAAATCGCTATTTCGCACGAATATGAAGCGAAATCGTGTATATCGCATGATATTGAAGCTAAATCGTATGTTTCGCGTTGATTTAAAGCTAATTCGTGTATTTCGCATTAATCTGAAGCTAAATTGTTCATTTCGCATGAATTTGAAGCTACATCTTTGTTTAAATTCTCTATTTCGCACGAATTTGAAGCGAAATCGTGTGTTTCGCATGATATTGTCGATAAATCGTATGTTTCGCATTGATTTAAAGCTAATTCGTGTATTTCGCATGAATCTGAAGCAAAATTGTTCATTTCGCATGAATTTGAAGCTAAATCGTTTGTTTAAAATCGCTATTTCGCAAGAATTTGAAGCGAAATCGTGTATATCGCATGATATTTCTGCTAAATCGTATGTTTCGCGTTGATTTAAAGCTAATTCGTGTATTTCGCATGAATCTGAAGCTAAATTGTTCATTTCGCATGAATTTGAAGCTAAATGGTTTGTTTGAAATCGCTATTTCGCACGAATTTGAAGCGAAATCGTGTATATCGTTTGATATTGAAGCTAAATTGTATGTTTCGCGTTGATTTAAAGCTAATTCGTGTATTTCGCATTAATCTGAAGCTAAATTGTTCATTTCGCATGAATTTGAAGCTAAATCGTTTGTTGAAAATCGCTATTTCGCACGAATTTCAATCGAAATCGTGTGTTTCGCATGATATTGAATCTAAATCGTATGTTTCGCGTTGATTTAAAGCTAATTCGTGTATTTCGCATTAATCTGAAGCTATATTGTTCATATCACATGAATTTGAAGCTAAATCGTTTGTTTAAAATCGCTATTTCGCACGAATTTGAAGCGAAATCGTGTATATCGCATGATATTGAAGCTAAATCGTATGTTTCGCGTTGATTTAAAGCTAATTCGTGTATTTCGCATTAATCTGAAGCTAAATTGTTCATTTCGCATGAATTTGAAGCTAAATGGTTTGTTTGAAATCGCTATTTCGCACGAATTTGAAGCGAAATCGTGTATATCGTTTGATATTGAAGCTAAATCGTATGTTTCGCGTTGATTTAAAGCTAATTCGTGTATTTCGCATTAATCTGAAGCTAAATTGTTCATTTCGCATGAATTTGAAGCTAAATCGTTTGTTGAAAATCGCTATTTCGCACGAATTTCAATCGAAATCGTGTGTTTCGCATGATATTGAATCTAAATCGTATGTTTCGCATTGATTTAAAGCTAATTCGTGTATTTCGCATTAATCTGAAGCTATATTGTTCATATCACATGAATTTGAAGCTAAATCGTTTGTTTAAAATCGCTATTTCGCACGAATTTGAAGCGAAATCGTGTATATCGCATGATATTGAAACTAAATCGTATGTTTCGCGTTGATTTAAAGCTAATTCGTGTATTTCGCATTAATCTGAAGCTAAATTGTTCATTTCGCATGAATTTGAAGCTAAATCTTTGTTTAAATTCTCTATTTCGCACGAATTTGAAGCGAAATCGTGTGTTTCGCATGATATTGTCGATAAATCGTATGTTTCGCATTGATTTAAAGCTAATTCGTGTATTTCGCATGAATCTGAAGCAAAATTGTTCATTTCGCATGAATTTGAAGCAAAATCGTTTGTTTAAAATCGCTATTTCGCAAGAATTTGAAGCGAAATCGTGTATATCGCATGATATTTCTGCTAAATCGTATGTTTCGCGTTGATTTAAAGCTAATTCGTGTATTTCGCATGAATCTGAAGCTAAATTGTTCATTTCGCATGAATTTGAAGCTAAATGGTTTGTTTGAAATCGCTATTTCGCACGAATTTGAAGCGAAATCGTGTATATCGTTTGATATTGAAGCTAAATCGTATGTTTCGCGTTGATTTAAAGCTAATTCGTGTATTTCGCATTAATCTGAAGCTAAATTGTTCATTTCGCATGAATTTGAAGCTAAATCGTTTGCTGAAAATCGCTATTTCGCACGAATTTCAATCGAAATCGTGTGTTTCGCATGATATTGAATCTAAATCGTATGTTTCGCATTGATTTAAAGCTAATTCGTGTATTTCGCATTAATCTGAAGCTATATTGTTCATATCACATGAATTTGAAGCTAAATCGTTTGTTTAAAATCGCTATTTCGCACGAATTTGAAGCGAAATCGTGTATATCGCATGATATTGAAACTAAATCGTATGTTTCGCGTTGATTTAAAGCTAATTCGTGTATTTCGCATTAATCTGAAGCTAAATTGTTCATTTCGCATGAATTTGAAGCTAAATCTTTGTTTAAATTCTCTATTTCGCACGAATTTGAAGCGAAATCGTGTGTTTCGCATGATATTGTCGATAAATCGTATGTTTCGCATTGATTTAAAGCTAATTCGTGTATTTCGCATGAATCTGAAGCAAAATTGTTCATTTCGCATGAATTTGAAGCAAAATCGTTTGTTTAAAATCGCTATTTCGCAAGAATTTGAAGCGAAATCGTGTATATCGCATGATATTTCTGCTAAATCGTATGTTTCGCGTTGATTTAAAGCTAATTCGTGTATTTCGCATGAATCTGAAGCTAAATTGTTCATTTCGCATGAATTTGAAGCTAAATGGTTTGTTTGAAATCGCTATTTCGCACGAATTTGAAGCGAAATCGTGTATATCGTTTGATATTGAAGCTAAATCGTATATTTCGCGTTGATTTAAAGCTAATTCGTGTATTTCGCATTAATCTGAAGCTATATTGTTCATATCACATGAATTTGAAGCTAAATCGTTTGTTTAAAATCGCTATTTCGCACGAATTTGAAGCGAAATCGTGTATATCGCATGATATTGAAACTAAATCGTATGTTTCGCGTTGATTTAAAGCTAATTCGTGTATTTCGCATTAATCTGAAGCTAAATTGTTCATTTCGCATGAATTTGAAGCTAAATCTTTGTTTAAATTCTCTATTTCGCACGAATTTGAAGCGAAATCGTGTGTTTCGCATGATATTGTCGATAAATCGTATGTTTCGCATTGATTTAAAGCTAATTCGTGTATTTCGCATGAATCTGAAGCAAAATTGTTCATTTCGCATGAATTTGAAGCAAAATCGTTTGTTTAAAATCGCTATTTCGCAAGAATTTGAAGCGAAATCGTGTATATCGCATGATATTTCTGCTAAATCGTATGTTTCGCGTTGATTTAAAGCTAATTCGTGTATTTCGCATGAATCTGAAGCTAAATTGTTCATTTCGCATGAATTTGAAGCTAAATGGTTTGTTTGAAATCGCTATTTCGCACGAATTTGAAGCGAAATCGTGTATATCGTTTGATATTGAAGCTAAATCGTATGTTTCGCGTTGATTTAAAGCTAATTCGTGTATTTCGCATTAATCTGAAGCTAAATTGTTCATTTCGCATGAATTTGAAGCTAAATCGTTTGCTGAAAATCGCTATTTCGCACGAATTTCAATCGAAATCGTGTGTTTCGCATGATATTGAATCTAAATCGTATGTTTCGCGTTGATTTAAAGCTAATTCGTGTATTTCGCATTAATCTGAAGCTAAATTGTTCATTTCGCATGAATTTGAAGCTACATCTTTGTTTAAATTCTCTATTTCGCACGAATTTGAAGCGAAATCGTGTGTTTCGCATGATATTGTCGATAAATCGTATGTTTCGCATTGATTTAAAGCTAATTCGTGTATTTCGCATGAATCTGAAGCAAAATTGTTCATTTCGCATGAATTTGAAGCTAAATCGTTTGTTTAAAATCGCTATTTCGCAAGAATTTGAAGCGAAATCGTGTATATCGCATGATATTTCTGCTAAATCGTATGTTTCGCGTTGATTTTGTTACGTCCCGGGGATCGGAAATCGCGTTGACTAGTGAACGCGTCGAATTCCACGGAGTTTAAACGTAAATTGCAATCTTTTCGTTCACGCGGCGCGGGGCGTCCGCGTCTAACTGGGATAACCACGAGGCGCTTGCAGGCGATTCACAATTCAGCACTCACCGGGCGGGGTATTCTAATCGGCACGCTGTTAGTACGTCGTGCGAGGATGAAGTAGACTAGTCGTCTCGGGTCGGCTTCGGGGATCTTGGCGACGTCGAGGATAGAAGCCGGAACGTCGAGTGGCCTTGGCGTTGTCCAGGGAGTCTGGGCAGCTTGCAGCAGCTGTCGTAGACGGGCTTCTATGACGGCGTTAACCGTGAGTGCAGGATCACGTGAGTGTTGCGGGCGTTCCGCGTGGGATCGGCGTAGCTTCCTCAATTGATAAGACCGACCGGCGTGTTTCGGCATGGACGTTAATACAAGCGTGAGGCTAATGCAACGTGCAAATAGTGGCAATGGTACGACTCTCTACTAGTGCGGCGCTTACGGGGCGAGCGTCCAACACACACTGGTAGAAAGGGCTATTTCTCTAGGAGAATATACGTTCGTGCCGAGCATACGGGGCGTGCTCCAAGGCGCACGGAAGCGTATTCACAAATTAAAATTATCAAGTAAGCAATTGTCCAGCCGATACTAGACAGTAATCACCAAGCCGATGTTGAATTATGTTAACGTCGAAGTTATTTTAAGGAACTGGTAGTTGATAATAACTTTCACTGAATTTATGTATATGAAATAAAAGTAGTATATTCTTGAATTAAAGTTACACTTGTAGACTTATACTTTAAGAGACTTAAAATTGTTAAGTACGAGCTAAGATTCAGAGTCGAAATGGAAATAGTAACGCGTAGCACTATGCGGAGTGCTGGCGGTGGACGTCTAGTCCAGGAGACGGCGGAGGTAGAACTGATGTTCCGAGCCGCTGCTCGGAGCTCCTCTGGTACGTCGAGGAGTGGGGGTCGCTGCTTGCGCGCGCTCGGTGCGGCGGAGAGTGGGGCTGCCTACGTCAGAGGTACGGGGCGCCGGCGTAGGCGTCGAGACGGCGGCCGGGAAAGTGAAGCAGGTATACAAGGGTTGAAAGGGTCGTGAAGGGTAGGCGAGGGCAAGATAAGTTAAATTTTGTGTAATGGTAAGGGATCTTAAAAGGGTAGGCGAGAGGAAAAGTGCAAGTGGAGATCTATGTATCGATAAGGGATCTTAAAAGGGTAGGCGAGAGGAAAAGTGCAAGTGGAGATCTATGTATCGATAAGGGATCTTAAAAGGGTTAGCGAGAGGAAAAGTGGTTGTACGGAAGAACGGCGACAGGCTGGCGCGACGGGTTGGCGCCAGTACTATGTTTGACTTAAGGTGTATTATGCGCGGTGCTATGCATGCGAATCGGTATAGTTGTTATTACTTAATTGTCTACCGGCTAACCTATGCTTATCGGCTATTCGTATATAAAGTCTTACATGATAATTTACACGCTACGCAATACGTCGCGAGACGTAACACCTCCCCCCCTCGGAAAAGAAAAATGATGTAGTCATTTTTCGTCTTCGTCGTCCGAGAAGAGGTTTGGCTTCTTGGATCGTTTATATGTGACATATTTGCTAGTGGGTTTGACGTGTACTTCGAAAGAGTCTTTACTATTGGTGAGGGGTTCACTTAGGGTGGGCTTGTCTATGTCGATGCATTCTAAGGGGCTCACTTGGGTGTTCACTTCACTTAGTTCACTATGATTGTTTTTGCCTTTTAAGTAGAGGCAGAAGTGTGTGAGCGTGCTCCAAGTTGCCGCCAGGAGTTGTAGACTGCAACCGTATGCGGCGTGGAGCGCGATGCCGTTCAAGACGGTGTTGATTGCCGCCTTGATGCAACGAATTACCAGGTAGATGCCCATTAGTCCCGCCATGACGGATCCGAACTCCATGAACCCATTCCATATCTTTTTCCCTGTCGATTCGGCGATCCGTTCCAGCGTCGTTTCGTCTAGGAGATTGTATAGTTTTACTGAATCGGCCGCGAAGGCGCGGCCGGAGGCTCCTTGTGCCAGGGCGTTGATGACCGCTGCTTTCTCCGCCGGAAACATTATGTGATCGTTTAGTTTCTGTATATCTTCTTGCGTGTAGATTCCGCCGTTTGCTAAGTTAGCGGGGTTGGTGTATCTCCAAGCGGCTTCGGTTAGTGGTTGGAGTGGCGGTGGTGGTATGCTTTCCACCGGTCGTGGCGTCATTCGGAACCACGTCCCGTGGATTTTGAATGCCGGCGAGATCAATTCGTTGCACTCTCTCTTGGTTCCCGTTTTTACTAGGATTCTCGTCCTCGGGGTTAGGAAAAAGGATTGATTTTGATGTTGTACCGGCAATTCGTCGAAGCAATCCGTAGTTTTCCGGAGTGAGCATTGTACCGGGATGCATTTTATCACGTGAATAGCCTCGCCTGACTGGATAGCCATGAATCCTGGTTCTTTCACCAGGGTAGTGGCGACCTCTGCCGGCGCTATGTGAATCAGCGAGATTACGTTTCTTAGGACTTGTTGTTCCAAGCGGCATTTCTGTCTCGTGATGTCGCGGTAGAGCGACAAAATTTGTGACCTTATGTGCTTCTCCATATATACGAATTTGGTATTTACGTACGTGAAGATGTCTAGGTTGTTAACGTTTTTCTTCTGTGCTGCCTTAAATCTGCCGTCTTTTCGGGTGTCCACGATAAGGAGTTTGGGGTGCTCCGTTTTCGTGAGTGTGTAGCCGCAGATCTGGGCGTGGCCGGTGCTGGTGAGTGCGAAGGCTGTGTCACCCGAAGTGACGGTGTAAACCGCCATGTTGGAGGATTTGGTTCCAACCTTCGTGGCCTTGCCTTCGTATAATACGTTGTATTGTTTTAGGTGGCAGCTGTCGTCTGGGAGGCTGTTCCAGTATGAGAACCCGTCCTCTGGGTCCATGCAATATTCCCTGTTGAGAGGGCAATGGTGTCCCGAGGGTAGGAAGACTTCTCCCGAGGAGAGTTTTACTGCCGAGTTGAAACTTTTGAGTGTTATTCTTACTACTGCTTGTACCACGACTCCTGTCCACGTGCCGAAGGGATCGCTGTACGTTGTGCCGCTGCAGGTTCCGTCCTGGAGGATTTCCCCAGCCAGCGTCAGGCTTCGAGTTGTTGTGCTGTTCCGGACCAGACCTGCGATCTGCCCCGTTGGTGGGAGCATGAGTGTCCCCGAATCTTGCATCGTCCGGCATATGTCCTGTGGTGTGTTCAGTATGTATTGTTGCCTTCCATTGTTGACAACGGAGGTGTGCGAGTGCATGCCACAATGATATATAGTGCGGTCGACTTCGACCTTGCACTGTATTGTTCGAGTTTCGTCGAAATCCACCAGCTGGAGGAGCTGCACCTCTGTATTTTCGACATGTGGTTTGGCGTCGGTACCCTCGCATTTGGGCTTATCGACCGTGGAGAACGTGGTGACGTTGAGCGTGGTGCCGCTGCAGTCGTACCCGATGAGCGCAGTGGATGTTCGGAAGATGGCGAAGACTGCCAGAGTGGCCACGTAGTTCCTCATGCTGTTGTTGGATGGCGACTGTGCCTGGATCATCTCCTGCACCGTCTTATATCGCTGCGGTTGGGTGGGGGCCTCGCGGGCGGGGTAGGGGTTGATAAGGGTGCAGCCGACGCTGCTTACATGTACGGGTGGTTTGGGCGCGTGTTTCAGCTTATCTGAGTGTACCACGCGGGAGCCGGTCTTAAAACTAATTCTTACATTTTGATTGTTTAAGCATTCTAGTACGGTATACGGTCCGGTATATTCGTCGTCGAATTTCCCCTTCCGAGGTTCCTTTAATAGGAAGACCTTGTCTCCGACAGCGAAGGTTCGGACATTCGTTCGCCTATCGTAAAACCTTTTCGATCTTGCCTTCGCCATGGTCAGGTTCTCTCTTGCCTTCTGGGTGGTGCCCGATAGTTTTTCCTGCAGCCTTTCTAAATAGTGCGCGTACGATTCGTCGGTCGAGTCGTGGGCCGCGCTGTTTGCGGATGGTGTACGAGCCATGGTGCCGAACACGAGTTCATGGGGGGTGAATAGGGTACCTTCGTGCACACTAGTATTATACGCGAATGTTGCGAATGGGAGCCACTCGTCCCAGTCGTTATTTTTCACGTATTGTTTTAAGTACTCTGTGAGCACGTGGTGAGACCGCTCGATAGAGCCGTTGCTTTGTGGCCTAAACGCGGTGGTTTTGAATTGGGTTATTTTGAAACGTTTAGCGACGTTCCTCATCAGAGAACTCAGAAAGTTCGTCCCCTGGTCGGTCAGGATTCCTTTGGGGGCGCCGAACCGGCAGATAAAATGTTTTGTGAATGCGTCGGCTATCTCTATCGCGCTAGTGTTTGCAAGGGGGATCGCGAGGGAGTATTTCGTGAGGAGGTCCTGGATGGTAAGGATGTAAGAGAAGTTGTTTAATGATGTAGGGAGTGGGCCTACAATGTCCATGGAAATCTTCTCGAAGGCTTTCCCGGGAGTGTCGGTGATCGTCATTGGTTGCCTGGTTTTCACGCGCGTTAGTTTCTTCTTTTGGCAGTGATTGCAGGCATTGACGAATTCCTGGACTTCGCGTTTCAGCGCGGGCCAAAAGTATTTTTCCCTGATGCGTCTGTACGTTTTAGTCACCCCTTTGTGTCCCGCGAAAGCGGAGCAGTGATTTTCCGTGATAATTTCTAGTCGTTCGCTCGCGGGCGGAATTTTTACGTTATGCCCGCACGCGAAGATCTGCGCGTCCGTCGTGGAAAATAGGTTGATCAAGGTTTTATAGATGAATGTCCAGTTTACGTCGTCTAGGGAAGTTTTTGAAAGGCTTACAGAATCCAATTGGAGTTCTGTTACGACGTCTAGGAGTGATCTCAGGGTCTCCACTACCCCTTCGGAATTGGTTGTGTGGAGTTGCGTGTCTTTTATAGGGAGTAGGATTAATCTTTTGTTCCCGTGGTTTAGTACTCGAGCCCGAAATAAAGTGAGACCGGGGATACGTTGGAATTTACCTATGGTAAAAACTTCGACTGCTCCTTCGTCTATCGGGTGACCGTCCGCTGTTACAAATATTGCCAGGTTATCGTTTCTCATGGACAACCTGTCCCGTGTATGTATGATGGTGCGTCTGTTATTTGTGTATTGGGCGTTGTGATCGTCGAAAATTTGGTCGTCCGGGGATGAAGAGGAATCGGAATCTTCGTTCGCGGAGGAAGGTGCAGGAGGAGGGAAGTCGAGGGTCGATTGTGTGGGAACCGTTGAGGTTGTAGGTTGACGAGGTCCAGATGGTGTAGGGGGGTGTCGGGACTGTGGTCGTGTTATCTCTGTGGAATTTGTCGGCGGCTCGTTCGGTGTCTGTCGACTGTTTTTACGACGAATGGCCCCGACTTGTTTAGATGGGGTCGGTTTGGTTGTGATAAGGGGATCTGGTACGGGATTGCGCGACAGGGCGTCTGCATTCAGATTAGTCTTCCCGGTTTTGTAAACGATCTTGTAATCGAACTCGGCTAGTTTAAGGCGCCAGCGGAGCAATCGCGACGTCGGATCTTTAACGTTATTCATCCAGACCAGGGGCTGGTGGTCCGTGACGAGATTGAATTTATGGCCGTAGATATATGGCCGGAAATACTGTGTACAGTATATTATCGCCAAACATTCCTTCTCGATAGTCGAGTAATTCAATTCTGCGCCGTGTAACAGCCTGGAAGCGTAGGCTATCGGGCGGTCTTTGCTGGGAGGGCCCTGACTCAATACTCCACCTATCGCGTAACCTGAGGCGTCTGTGGTTACGTTGAATTCTTTTGTGAAGTCGGGGTATTGCAACAGAGGTTCGGTAGTGAGTAATTCGCGGAGAACGCAGAAGGCGTTCTCTTGTTCTCGATTCCATACGAATGGTTTATCTTTCTTCAACAGGGTTGTCAAAGGTTTTGTTATATGCGAGAATTTAGGGATAAATCGACGGTAATAACCTGATAGTCCCAGGAACTCGCGCAGGCTTCGGATATTCTGGGGGCGCGGAAATTCTTTTACAGCCTGGATTTTTAAAGGACACGGTTTCACGCCGCTTTCACCGATAATGTGTCCTAGGTATGCTACTTCTTTGTGCAAAAAGCCGCATTTCGAAGGCTGTAACTTCAAGTTCGCGTTGCGTAGGCGTCGGGCCAACTTGTCGAATTTCGCCCTATGTTCCGAAAGGCTGCGGGAGTATATGACGATGTCGTCTAGATAGACGAACAGTTCCGTTCCCTGCAGGCCTGAGAGAACGCTGTCCATGAGGCGCTGAAACGTCGCGGGAGCGTTACGGAGGCCGAATGGCATACGTTTAAACTCGTAATGTCCGAACGGTGTTGAGAACGCGGTTTTCTGCGCGTCTTCCGGGTCCATGCCGATTTGGTGGAACCCATTGGCCAGATCGAACACGCTGAAGTACTTAGCGCTACCGAGCTGGTCGAGTATTTCCAGGATGCTCGGGAGGGGGTATGCGTCTGGGACCGATTTTTCATTTAGCGCACGGAAATCGATCACCATACGCCAACGTTTATTGCCGTTAGCGTCGGCCTTCTTGGGGACGATCCATAAGGGGCTATTGTACGGAGACTTGGATGGCTCTACTATCTTTTGTTCGAGAAGTTCCTTCATTTGCCTGTCGATTTCCTCCTTATGAATCGGTGGGTAACGATACTGCTTGACGTGCACGGGTATCGGATCGGTGGTAACGATTTTGTGTTTAACCTCGCTGGTTTGTCCGAGGTGTTCCCCGGGGAGATGGAAGATATCGTGATATTCCCGTAAGATGTCTTCAACGCTCTCTCTTTCCTCGCTACTGAGGTGGTTGGTGCTAATTATGCCCATTATCTCCTCGTAGCGGGAGGCAGAGAGGTGCGAGAGGTTGAAGATTGATTTAGTATATTTTGACTTTGAATTGCGGCCTTCTTTCGGCGCGGAGGTGGTACTTGGAACTGGTACGTTAGGTTCTGGCAGGGTATCTGTTATCTCTTCCACCTCCTCCAGCTCCATGATCGGCATGGGGAGGTCGATTGCTTTATCCGTAGTGTTTACGCAATTGATACGGATTTTCCCGCCGGATATGCGCGCCAAACAATGAGGTATTAACACTCCCGGTGCTATCTCGCGACGGCTGAGATAACCGGACTTCGGGCCAGTGGCGCTTATCGCAATGCAAGCTGACTCTCGTGGCCCTATCTTAATACGGTCCTTGGTCACGAACGGGAACTCGTTATCGTGCCAAGACAATTTATTGTGCTTGTATGAGATCTCGGCGCCCTGTGAGAGGAACGCCGAGCCTATGATTCCGTCCGCGGGGATGGGAAAAGTATCGCTGACTACGTGGAATTCGACTTCTACTGTCGCGATCGTTAAGATGGTGGATCCCATGGTCGAAACTGCGCCCTCCGTGATTCCCGTGATTTTTAACGTATTGAGGGTATCTATGATCACGTCCGGTTTAAGCAGAGTCGCCTTTATAATGTTGGGCTCTGCTCCGGTGTCTATCATAACTCTTGTTATCTTGACGGTTTCCGGGGGCTCTATCAAGACGTGGGGTACGGCGGTATCGGGTCTTAATGCGATTCGGGAGACTCGTTGTGCTCCAGATCCTCTTGATCTGGTTGCTGGGCGATCGCGCGGACGGTTCTCGATCTTCGCGGGTCCTCCCGACGGCCGTTCGATTGGGTCGGGAGGTTCTGCCCGTTTCCCGACATTTGTTCTCGCGCTCGGTTGTTAAATTCTCGTTTCCTACACTCGTGGATATCGTGACCCAGATTTTTACAGTAAGTGCATTGTTTATCTACGCGCGAGGCATTGTATGTTGGTCTAGTTGGCTCGATGCGGTGAGGAGTCGAGCGATAATCGTCTTGGTGTCGCGGCGCGGCGCGTGTGGAGAAGTCGCGCCTGGGTTCGTAGTTATTAGTCGGCGCGCGTCTGTTTGTTGGTGCATACGTGACATCACGGTATAGTGGTCTCGGAGGCTCGTACCTTTGATATGATTGATTACGTTGGAATCCCGCGCGATACGGCGACGGCGAGCGATAACGCCTTTCCGGTACGTTAGATTGCGGTTCGGAGAATCGAACTTCTCGCGGGTTGTATGATTGTCTGTCTGCCTCCGCTTCCTTGTAGCACGCGATCGCGGTGTCGAATAATTTTTGGAGCGGATATGATTCTAGGTGCCGGATCATATATTTTAATGTAGGGATTACGCCTCGGAGGAAGCTCCTCCTTGTTAAGTCGTCTATGTCGGCGAGGTCTGGGTGCGCGTGGTTGCAATCGATTATTGCCGAACGAAGGTCTTTAGTGCGGCCGATAAAATCCAGGATGTGTTCCGTTGGCCTCATTTTGATGTTGGCCATCTCTCCGCGATAGTGGTCGATGGTATCGGAGGGTCCGAACACGTCTTTCAACCGGTTGCAAATGTCCGCGACTGTTAAAATATTCATGTCCTCGATGGCGGTATACGCGCGTCCTTGCAATTTATTCACGATTAGTTTGGCCAACGTTTGTTCTGAACGGCTGGGTACTAGGTCGCGGGTCCGACGGCAAGCTCGCGTAAATCTCCAGACGGGGAGATTCGTGCCGTCGAATTCGGGGACAGTGTTGCACGCGGCATGCATGGTGATATTCGTCATTTCCGTGTTCATTTCGGTTCGCGCGGCCCTGGCTTGGAAAAAGGGGCGACGCGTGTCGGCGTCGTCGTCGGTGGCGAAATCCGATGCTTCGATCACGGTATTGTCGAGTGGGGAACCGTGACGGATTTTCAATGCCTCGACCTCTTGTGCTAGCGCGGCGTTCTGTCTTTGAAGGAGCTCGCGGTCCTTATCGAATCTTTCTCTCGCGTTGTCGAAATCGATAGTGAGTTTCAACTTCTTTTCTTCGAATTTAGTTATTTGGTTACGTAATCTAGCTTCTTCTGCTCTTAATTGAGCCTCATATTCGCACAACTGTTCTTGGGATTTCGCGGAGGGGGCAGGCCCTTGGGAGCGCGTGTTTCCTGCGGGGGTGGCCATCGTGGTGATTGCTCAGTATCCCACCGCTGCCACCAATTTGTTACGTCCCGGGGATCGGAAATCGCGTTGACTAGTGAACGCGTCGAATTCCACGGAGTTTAAACGTAAATTGCAATCTTTTCGTTCACGCGGCGCGGGGCGTCCGCGTCTAACTGGGATAACCACGAGGCGCTTGCAGGCGATTCACAATTCAGCACTCACCGGGCGGGGTATTCTAATCGGCACGCTGTTAGTACGTCGTGCGAGGATGAAGTAGACTAGTCGTCTCGGGTCGGCTTCGGGGATCTTGGCGACGTCGAGGATAGAAGCCGGAACGTCGAGTGGCCTTGGCGTTGTCCAGGGAGTCTGGGCAGCTTGCAGCAGCTGTCGTAGACGGGCTTCTATGACGGCGTTAACCGTGAGTGCAGGATCACGTGAGTGTTGCGGGCGTTCCGCGTGGGATCGGCGTAGCTTCCTCAATTGATAAGACCGACCGGCGTGTTTCGGCATGGACGTTAATACAAGCGTGAGGCTAATGCAACGTGCAAATAGTGGCAATGGTACGACTCTCTACTAGTGCGGCGCTTACGGGGCGAGCGTCCAACACACACTGGTAGAAAGGGCTATTTCTCTAGGAGAATATACGTTCGTGCCGAGCATACGGGGCGTGCTCCAAGGCGCACGGAAGCGTATTCACAAATTAAGAAAATTATCAAGTAAGCAATTGTCCAGCCGATACTAGACAGTAATCACCAAGCCGATGTTGAATTATGTTAACGTCGAAGTTATTTTAAGGAACTGGTAGTTGATAATAACTTTCACTGAATTTATGTATATGAAATAAAAGTAGTATATTCTTGAATTAAAGTTACACTTGTAGACTTATACTTTAAGAGACTTAAAATTGTTAAGTACGAGCTAAGATTCAGAGTCGAAATGGAAATAGTAACGCGTAGCACTATGCGGAGTGCTGACGGTGGACGTCTAGTCCAGGAGACGGCGGAGGTAGAACTGATGTTCCGAGCCGCTGCTCGGAGCTCCTCTGGTACGTCGAGGAGTGGGGGTCGCTGCTTGCGCGCGCTCGGTGCGGCGGAGAGTGGGGCTGCCTACGTCAGAGGTACGGGGCGCCGGCGTAGGCGTCGAGACGGCGGCCGGGAAAGTGAAGCAGGTATACAAGGGTTGAAAGGGTCGTGAAGGGTAGGCGAGGGCAAGATAAGTTAAATTTTGTGTAATGGTAAGGGATCTTAAAAGGGTAGGCGAGAGGAAAAGTGCAAGTGGAGATCTATGTATCGATAAGGGATCTTAAAAGGGTAGGCGAGAGGAAAAGTGCAAGTGGAGATCTATGTATCGATAAGGGATCTTAAAAGGGTTAGCGAGAGGAAAAGTGGTTGTACGGAAGAACGGCGACAGGCTGGCGCGACGGGTTGGCGCCAGTACTATGTTTGACTTAAGGTGTATTATGCGCGGTGCTATGCATGCGAATCGGTATAGTTGTTATTACTTAATTGTCTACCGGCTAACTTATGCTTATCGGCTATTCGTATATAAAGTCTTACATGATAATTTACACGCTACGCAATACGTCGCGAGACGTAACACTCCAAATCATGCGAAATGAACATTTAAGTTTCAAATTCATACGAATTACACGATTAAGTCTCAAATCCACGCGAAACAAACGATTTATCTTCAATATCATGCGAAACACGCGACTTCGATTCAAATTCGTGCGAAATACGCCATTTTCAAGAAGCGAATAAGCTTCAAATCATGCGAAATGAACAATTTAGCTTCAAATTCATGCGAATTACACGAATTAGCTTCAAATCCGCGCGCATACAAACGATTTAACTTCAATATCATGCCAAACACACGATTTCGACTCAAATTCGTGCGAAATACGCCATTTTCAAGAAACGAATAAGCTTCAAATCATGCGAAATGAACAATTTAGCTTCAAATTCATGCGAATTACACGGTTTAGCCTCAAATCCACGCGAAACAAACGATTTATCTTCAATATCATGCGAAACACACGATTTCGACTCAAATTCGTGAGAAATACGCCATTTTCAAGATACGAATAAGCTTCAAATCATGCGAAATGTACATTTAAGTTTCAAATTCATACGAATTACACGATTAAGTCTCAAATCCACGCGACACAAACGATTTATCTTCAATATCATGCGAAACACACGATTTCGACTCAAATTCGTGCGAAATACGCGATTTTCAAGAAACGAATAAGCTTCAAATCATGCGAAAAGAACATTTAAGTTTCAAATTCATACGAATTACACGATTAAGTCTCAAATCCACGCGGATACAAACGATTTAACTTCAATATCATGAGAAACACTCGATTTCGACTCAAATTCGTGCGAAATGCGCCATTTTCATGAGATGAGTAAGCTTCAAATCATGCGAAATGTACATTTAAGTTTCAAATTCATGCGAATTACACGATTAAGCCTCAAATCAACGCGAAACAAACGATTTATCTTCAATTTCATGCGAAACATGCGATTTCGACTCAAATTCGTGCGAAATACGCGATTTTCATGAGATGAATAAGCTTCAAATCATGCGAAATGAACATTTTAGCTTCAAATTCATGCGAATTACACGATTAAGCCTCAAATACACGCGACACAAACGATTTATCTTCAATATCATGCAAAACATACGATTTCGACTCAAATTCGTGCGAAATACGCGACTTTCTAGAGATGAATAAGCTTCAAATCATGCGAAATGAACAATTTAGCTTCAAATTCATGCGAATTACACGATTAAGCCTCAAATACACGCGACACAAACGATTTATCTTCAATATCATGCAAAACATACGATTTCGACTCAAATTCGTGCGAAATACGCGACTTTCTAGAGATGAATAAGCTTCAAATCATGCGAAATGAACAATTTAGCTTCAAATTCATGCGAAATACACGATTTCGACTCAAATTCGTGCGAAATACGCCATTTTGAAGAAACGAATAAGCTTCAATATCATGCGAAACACACGATTTCGACTCAAATTCGTGCGAAATACGCCATTTTCAAGAAACGAATAAGCTTCAAATCATGCGAAATGAACAATTTAGCTTCAAATTCATGCGAATTACACGGTTTAGCCTCAAATCCACGCGAAACAAACGATTTATCTTCAATATCATGCGAAACACACGATTTCGACTCAAATTCGTGAGAAATACGCCATTTTCAAGAAACGAATAAGCTTCAAATCATGCGAAATGAACAATTTAGCATCAAATTCATGCGAATTACACGAATTAGCTTCAAATCCACGCGAAACAAACGATTTATCTTCAATATCATGCAAAACACACGATTTCGACTCAAATTCGTGCGAAATACGCCATTTTCAAGAAACGAATAAGCTTCAAATCATGCGAAATGAACAATTTAGCTTCAAATTCATGCGAAATACACGAATTAGATTCAAATCCACGCGAATACAAACTTTTTATCTTCAATATCATGCGAAACATGCGATTTCGACTCAAATTCGTGCGAAATACGCGATTTTCGTGAGATGAATAAGCTTCAAATCATGCGAAATGAACAATTTAGCTTCAAATTCATGCGAAATACACGAATTAGCTTGAAATCCACGCGAATACAAAAGATTTAACTTCAATATCATGCGAAACACACGATTTCGACTCAAATTCGTGCGAAATACGCCATTTTCAAGAAACGAATAAGCTTCAAATCATGCGATATAAACATTTTAGTTTCAAATTCATGCGAAATACACGATTTAGCCTCATATCCACGCGAAACAAACGATTTATCTTCAATATCATGTGAAACACGCGATTTCGACTCAAATACGTGCGAAATACGCCATTTTCAAGAAACGAATAAGCTTTAAATCATGCGAAATGAACAATTTAGCTTCAAATTCATGCGAATTACACGGTTTAGCCTCAAATCCACGCGAAACAAACGATTTATCTTCAATATCATGCGAAACACGCGATTTCGACTCAAATTCGTGCGAAATACGCGATTTTCATGAGATGAATAAGCTTCAAATCATGCGAAATGAACAATTTAGCTTCAAATTCATGCGAAATACACGAATTAGCTTCAAATCCACGCGAATACAAACGATTTATCTTCAATATCATGCGAAACACACGATACCGACACAAATTCGTGCGAAATACGCCATTTTCAAGAGTCGAATTAGCTTCAAATGATGCGAAATGAACATTTAAGCTTCAAATTCATGCGAATTGCACGATTTAGCCTCATATCCACGCGAAACAAACGATTTATCTTCAATATCATGTGAAACACGCGATTTCGACTCAAATTCGTGCGAAATACGCCATTTTCAAGAAACGAATAAGCTTTAAATCATGCGAAATGAACAATTTAGCTTCAAATTCATGCGAATTACACGGTTTAGCCTCAAATCCACTCGAAACAAACGATTTATCTTCAATATCATGCGAAACACGCGATTTCGACTCAAATTCGTGCGAAATACGCGATTTTCATGAGATGAATAAGCTTCATATCATGCGAAATGAACAATTTAGCTTCAAATTCATTCGAAATACACGAATTAGCTTCAAATCCACGCGAATACAAACGATTTCTCTTCAATATCATGCGAAACACACGATTCCGACACAAATTCGTGCGAAATACGCCATTTTCAAGAAACGAATTAGCTTCAAATCATGCGAAATGAATATTTAAGCTTCAAATTCATGCGAATTGCACGATTTAGCCTCATATCCACGCGAAACAAACGATTTATCTTCAATATCATGCGAAAAACGCGATTTCGACTCAAATTCGTGCGAAATACGTCATTTTCAAGAAACGAATAAGCTTCAAATGATGCGAAATGAACATTTAAGCTACAAATTCATGCGAATTGCACGATTTAGCCTCATATCCACGCGAAACAAACGATTTATCTTCAATATCATGCGAAACACGCGATTTCGACTCAAATTCGTGCGATATACGCGATTTTCAAGAGATGAATCAGCTTCGAATCATGCGAAATGAACAATTTAGCTTCAAATTCATGCGAAATACACGAATTAGCTTCAAATCCACGCGCATACAAACGATTTAACTTCAATATCATGCGAAACACACGATTTCGACTCAAATTCGTGCGAAATACGCCATTTTCAAGAAACGAATTAACTTCAAATCATGCGAAATGAATATTTAAGCTTCAAATTCATGCGAATTACACGGTTTAGCGTCAAATCCACGCGAAACAAACGATTTATCTTCAATATCACGCGAAACACGCGATTTCGACACAAATTCGTGCGAAATACGCCATTTTCAAGAAACGAATAAGATTCAAATCATGCGAAATGAACAATTTAGTTTCAAATTCATGTGAAATACACGAATTAGCTTCAAAGCCACGCGAATACAAACGATTTATCTTCAATATCATGCGAAACACACGATTTCGACTCAAATTCGTGCGAAATACGCGATTTTCAAGAGATGAATAAGCTTCAAATCATGCGAAATGAACAATTTAGCTTCAAATTCATGCGAAATACACGAATTAGCTTCAAATCCACGCGCATACAAACGATTTAACTTCAATATCATGCGAAACACACGATTTCGACTCAAATTCGTGCGAAATACGCCATTTTCAAGAAACGAATAAGCTTCAAATCATGCGAAATGAACAATTTAGCTTCAAATTCATGCGAATTACACGGTTTAGCCTCAAATCCACGCGAATACAAACGATTTAACTTCAATATCATGCGAAACACACGATTTCGACTCAAATTCGTGCGAAATACGCCATTTTCAAGAAACGAATAAGCTTCAAATCATGCGAAATGAACAATTTAGCTTCAAATTCATGCGAATTACACGGTTTAGCGTCAAATCCACGCGAAACAAACGATTTATCTTCAATATCACGTGAAACATGCGATTTCGACTCAAATTTGTGCGAAATACGCGATTTTCAAGATACGAATAAGCTTCAAATCATGCGAAATGTACATTTAAGTTTCAAATTCATGCGAATTACACGATTAAGCCTCATATCCACGCGAAACAAAAGATTTATCTTCAATATCATGCGAAACATGCGATTTCGACTCAAATTCGTGCGAAATACGCGATTTTCATGAGATGAATAAGCTTCTAATCATGCGAAATGAACAATTTAGCTTCAAATTCATGCGAATTACACGGTTTAGCCTCAAATCCACTCGAAACAAACGATTTATCTTCAATATCATGCGAAACACGCGATTTCGACTCAAATTCGTGCGAAATACGCGATTTTCATGAGATGAATAAGCTTCATATCATGCGAAATGAACAATTTAGCTTCAAATTCATTCGAAATACACGAATTAGCTTCAAATCCACGCGAATACAAACGATTTCTCTTCAATATCATGCGAAACACACGATTCCGACACAAATTCGTGCGAAATACGCCATTTTCAAGAAACGAATTAGCTTCAAATCATGCGAAATGAATATTTAAGCTTCAAATTCATGCGAATTGCACGATTTAGCCTCATATCCACGCGAAACAAACGATTTATCTTCAATATCATGCGAAAAACGCGATTTCGACTCAAATTCGTGCGAAATACGTCATTTTCAAGAAACGAATAAGCTTCAAATGATGCGAAATGAACATTTAAGCTACAAATTCATGCGAATTGCACGATTTAGCCTCATATCCACGCGAAACAAACGATTTATCTTCAATATCATGCGAAACACGCGATTTCGACTCAAATTCGTGCGATATACGCGATTTTCAAGAGATGAATCAGCTTCGAATCATGCGAAATGAACAATTTAGCTTCAAATTCATGCGAAATACACGAATTAGCTTCAAATCCACGCGCATACAAACGATTTAACTTCAATATCATGCGAAACACACGATTTCGACTCAAATTCGTGCGAAATACGCCATTTTCAAGAAACGAATTAACTTCAAATCATGCGAAATGAATATTTAAGCTTCAAATTCATGCGAATTACACGGTTTAGCGTCAAATCCACGCGAAACAAACGATTTATCTTCAATATCACGCGAAACACGCGATTTCGACACAAATTCGTGCGAAATACGCCATTTTCAAGAAACGAATAAGATTCAAATCATGCGAAATGAACAATTTAGTTTCAAATTCATGTGAAATACACGAATTAGCTTCAAAGCCACGCGAATACAAACGATTTATCTTCAATATCATGCGAAACACACGATTTCGACTCAAATTCGTGCGAAATACGCGATTTTCAAGAGATGAATAAGCTTCAAATCATGCGAAATGAACAATTTAGCTTCAAATTCATGCGAAATACACGAATTAGCTTCAAATCCACGCGCATACAAACGATTTAACTTCAATATCATGCGAAACACACGATTTCGACTCAAATTCGTGCGAAATACGCCATTTTCAAGAAACGAATAAGCTTCAAATCATGCGAAATGAACAATTTAGCTTCAAATTCATGCGAATTACACGGTTTAGCCTCAAATCCACGCGAATACAAACGATTTAACTTCAATATCATGCGAAACACACGATTTCGACTCAAATTCGTGCGAAATACGCCATTTTCAAGAAACGAATAAGCTTCAAATCATGCGAAATGAACAATTTAGCTTCAAATTCATGCGAATTACACGGTTTAGCGTCAAATCCACGCGAAACAAACGATTTATCTTCAATATCACGTGAAACATGCGATTTCGACTCAAATTTGTGCGAAATACGCGATTTTCAAGATACGAATAAGCTTCAAATCATGCGAAATGTACATTTAAGTTTCAAATTCATGCGAATTACACGATTAAGCCTCATATCCACGCGAAACAAAAGATTTATCTTCAATATCATGCGAAACATGCGATTTCGACTCAAATTCGTGCGAAATACGCGATTTTCATGAGATGAATAAGCTTCTAATCATGCGAAATGAACAATTTAGCTTCAAATTCATGCGAAATACACGAATTAGCTTCAAATACACGCGAATACAAGCGATTTATCTTCAATATCATGCGAAACACACGATTTCGACTCAAATTCGTGCGAAATACGCCATTTTCAAGAAACGAATAAGCTTCAAATCATGCGAAATGAACAATTTAGATTCAAATTCATGCGAATTACGCGGTTTAGCCTCAAATCCACGCGAAACAAACGATTTATCTTCAATATCATGCGAAACACGCGATTTCGATTCAAATTCGTGCGAAATACGCCATTTTCAAGAAGCGAATAAGCTTCAAATCATGCGAAATGAACAATTTAGCTTCAAATTCATGCGAATTACACGAATTAGCTTCAAATCCGCGCGCATACAAACGATTTAACTTCAATATCATGCCAAACACACGATTTCGACTCAAATTCGTGCGAACTACGCCATTTTCAAGAGACGAATAAGCTTCAAATCATGCGAAATGAACATTTTAGTATCAAATTCATGCGAAATACAAGAATTAGCTTCAAATCCACGCGAATACAAACGATTTAACTTCAATATCATGCAAAACACACGATTTCGACTCAAATTCGTGCGAAATACGCCATTTTCAAGAAACGAATAAGCTTCAAATCATGCGAAATTAACATTTAAGCTTCAAATTCATGGGAATTACACGATTTAGCCTTAAATCCACGCGAATACAAACGATTTAACTTCAATATCATTCGAAACATGCGATTTCGACTCAAATTTGTGCGAAATACGCGATTTTCAAGATACGAATAAGCTTCAAATCATGCGAAATGTACATTTAAGTTTCAAATTCATACGAATTACACGATTAAGTCTCAAATCCACGCGAAACAAACGATTTATCTTCCATATCATGCGAAAAACACGATTTCGACTCATATTCGTGCGAAATACGCGATTTTCAAGAAACGAATAAGCTTCAAATCATGCGAAATGAACATTTAAGTTTTAAATTCATACGAATTACACGATTAAGTCTCAAATCCACGCGACACAAACGATTTATCTTCCATATCATGCGAAAAACACGATTTCGACTCATATTCGTGCGAAATACGCGATTTTCAAGAAACGAATAAGCTTCAAATCACGCGAAAAGAACATTTAAGTTTCAAATTCATACGAATTACACGATTAAGTCTCAAATCCACGCGGATACAAACGATTTAACTTCAATATCATGAGAAACACTCGATTTCGACTCAAATTCGTGCGAAATGCGCCATTTTCATGAGATGAGTAAGCTTCAAATCATGCGAAATGTACATTTAAGTTTCAAATTCATGCGAATTACACGATTAAGCCTCAAATCAACGCGAAACAAACGATTTATCTTCAATTTCATGCGAAACATGCGATTTCGACTCAAATTCGTGCGAAATACGCGATTTTCATGAGATGAATAAGCTTCAAATCATGCGAAATGAACATTTTAGCATCAAATTCATGCGAATTACACGATTAAGCCTCAAATACACGCGACACAAACGATTTATCTTCAATATCATGCAAAACATACGATTTCGACTCAAATTCGTGCGAAATACGCGACTTTCTAGAGATGAATAAGCTTCAAATCATGCGAAATGAACAATTTAGCTTCAAATTCATGCGAAATACACGATTTCGACTCAAATTCGTGCGAAATACGCCATTTTGAAGAAACGAATAAGCTTCAATATCATGCGAAACACACGATTTCGACTCAAATTCGTGCGAAATACGCCATTTTCAAGAAACGAATAAGCTTCAAATCATGCGAAATGAACAATTTAGCTTCAAATTCATGCGAATTACACGGTTTAGCCTCAAATCCACGCGAAACAAACGATTTATCTTCAATATCATGCGAAACACACGATTTCGACTCAAATTCGTGAGAAATACGCCATTTTCAAGAAACGAATAAGCTTCAAATCATGCGAAATGAACAATTTAGCATCAAATTCATGCGAATTACACGAATTAGCTTCAAATCCACGCGAAACAAACGATTTATCTTCAATATCATGCAAAACACACGATTTCGACTCAAATTCGTGCGAAATACGCCATTTTCAAGAAACGAATAAGCTTCAAATCATGCGAAATGAACAATTTAGCTTCAAATTCATGCGAAATACACGAATTAGATTCAAATCCACGCGAATACAAACTTTTTATCTTCAATATCATGCGAAACATGCGATTTCGACTCAAATTCGTGCGAAATACGCGATTTTCGTGAGATGAATAAGCTTCAAATCATGCGAAATGAACAATTTAGCTTCAAATTCATGCGAAATACACGAATTAGCTTGAAATCCACGCGAATACAAAAGATTTAACTTCAATATCATGCGAAACACACGATTTCGACTCAAATTCGTGCGAAATACGCCATTTTCAAGAAACGAATAAGCTTCAAATCATGCGATATAAACATTTTAGTTTCAAATTCATGCGAAATACACGATTTAGCCTCATATCCACGCGAAACAAACGATTTATCTTCAATATCATGTGAAACACGCGATTTCGACTCAAATACGTGCGAAATACGCCATTTTCAAGAAACGAATAAGCTTTAAATCATGCGAAATGAACAATTTAGCTTCAAATTCATGCGAATTACACGGTTTAGCCTCAAATACACGCGAAACAAACGATTTATCTTCAATATCATGCGAAACACGCGATTTCGACTCAAATTCGTGCGAAATACGCGATTTTCATGAGATGAATAAGCTTCAAATCATGCGAAATGAACAATTTAGCTTCAAATTCATGCGAAATACACGAATTAGCTTCAAATCCAAGCGAATACAAACGATTTATCTTCAATATCATGCGAAACACACGATACCGACACAAATTCGTGCGAAATACGCCATTTTCAAGAGTCGAATTAGCTTCAAATGACGCGAAATGAACATTTAAGCTTCAAATTCATGCGAATTGCACGATTTAGCCTCATATCCACGCGAAACAAACGATTTATCTTCAATATCATGTGAAACACGCGATTTCGACTCAAATTCGTGCGAAATACGCCATTTTCAAGAAACGAATAAGCTTTAAATCATGCGAAATGAACAATTTAGCTTCAAATTCATGCGAATTACACGGTTTAGCCTCAAATCCACTCGAAACAAACGATTTATCTTCAATATCATGCGAAACACGCGATTTCGACTCAAATTCGTGCGAAATACGCGATTTTCATGAGATGAATAAGCTTCATATCATGCGAAATGAACAATTTAGCTTCAAATTCATTCGAAATACACGAATTAGCTTCAAATCCACGCGAATACAAACGATTTCTCTTCAATATCATGCGAAACACACGATTCCGACACAAATTCGTGCGAAATACGCCATTTTCAAGAAACGAATTAGCTTCAAATCATGCGAAATGAATATTTAAGCTTCAAATTCATGCGAATTGCACGATTTAGCCTCATATCCACGCGAAACAAACGATTTATCTTCAATATCATGCGAAAAACGCGATTTCGACTCAAATTCGTGCGAAATACGTCATTTTCAAGAAACGAATAAGCTTCAAATGATGCGAAATGAACATTTAAGCTACAAATTCATGCGAATTGCACGATTCAGCCTCATATCCACGCGAAACAAACGATTTATCTTCAATATCATGCGAAACACGCGATTTCGACTCAAATTCGTGCGATATACGCGATTTTCAAGAGATGAATCAGCTTCGAATCATGCGAAATGAACAATTTAGCTTCAAATTCATGCGAAATACACGAATTAGCTTCAAATCCACGCGCATACAAACGATTTAACTTCAATATCATGCGAAACACACGATTTCGACTCAAATTCGTGCGAAATACGCCATTTTCAAGAAACGAATTAACTTCAAATCATGCGAAATGAATATTTAAGCTTCAAATTCATGCGAATTACACGGTTTAGCGTCAAATCCACGCGAAACAAACGATATATCTTCAATATCACGCGAAACACGCGATTTCGACACAAATTCGTGCGAAATACGCCATTTTCAAGAAACGAATAAGATTCAAATCATGCGAAATGAACAATTTAGTTTCAAATTCATGTGAAATACACGAATTAGCTTCAAAGCCACGCGAATACAAACGATTTATCTTCAATATCATGCGAAACACACGATTTCGACTCAAATTCGTGCGAAATACGCCATTTTCAAGAAACGAATAAGCTTCAAATCATGCGAAATGAACAATTTAGCTTCAAATTCATGCGAATTACACGGTTTAGCCTCAAATCCACGCGAAACAAACGATTTATCTTCAATATCATGCGAAACACACGATTTCGACTCAAATTCGTGCGAAATACGCGATTTTCAAGAGATGAATAAGCTTCAAATCATGCGAAATGAACAATTTAGTTTCAAATTCATGCGAAACACACGACTTCGACACAAATTCGTGCGAAATAGGCCATTTTCAAGAAACGAATAAGCTCCAAATCATGCGAAATGAACATTTAAGTTTCAAATTCATACGAATTACACGATTAAGTCTCAAATCCACGCGAAACAAACGATTTATCTTCAATATCATGCGAAACACACGATTTCGACTCAAATTCGTGCGAAATACGCGATTTTCAAGAAACGAATAAGCTTCAAATCATGCGAAATGAACAATTTAGTTTCAAATTCATGCGAAACACACGATTTCGACACAAATTCGTGCGAAATACGCCATTTTCAAGAAACGAATAAGATTCAAATCATGCGAAATGATCATTTAAGCTTCAAATTCATGCGAAATAAACGAATTAGCTTCAAATCCACGGGCATACAAACGAATTAACTTCAATATCATGCGAAACACACGATTTCGACTCAAATTCGTGCGATATACGCGATTTTCAAGAGATGAATAAGCTTCGAATCATGGGAAATGTACAATTTAGCTTCAAATTCATGCGAAATACACGAATTAGCTTCAAATCCACGCGCATACAAACGATTTAACTTCAATATCATGCGAAACACACGACTTCGACTCAAATTCGTGCGAAATACGCAATTTCAAGAAATGAATAAGCTTCAAATCATGCGAAATGAACAATTTAGCTTCAAATTCATGCGTAATACACGAATTAGCTTCAAATCCACGCGAATACAAACGATTTAACTTCAATATCATGCGAAACACACGATTTCGACTCAAATTCGTGCGAAATACGCCATTTTCAAGAAACGAATAAGCTTCAAATCATGCGAAATGAACAATTTAGCTTCAAATTCATGCGAATTACACGAATTAGCTTCAAATCCACGCGAATACAAACGATTTAACTTCAATATCATTCGAAACATGCGATTTCGACTCAAATTCGTGAGAAATACGCCATTTTCAAGATACGAATAAGCTTCAAATCATGCGAAATGTACATTTAAGTTTCAAATTCATACGAATTACACGATTAAGTCTCAAATCCACGCGACACAAACGATTTATCTTCAATATCATGCGAAACACACGATTTCGACTCAAATTCGTGCGAAATACGCGATTTTCAAGAAACGAATAAGCTTCAAATCATGCGAAAAGAACATTTAAGTTTCAAATTCATACGAATTACACGATTAAGTCTCAAATCCACGCGGATACAAACGATTTAACTTCAATATCATGAGAAACACTCGATTTCGACTCAAATTCGTGCGAAATGCGCCATTTTCATGAGATGAGTAAGCTTCAAATCATGCGAAATGTACATTTAAGTTTCAAATTCATGCGAATTACACGATTAAGCCTCAAATCAACGCGAAACAAACGATTTATCTTCAATTTCATGCGAAACATGCGATTTCGACTCAAATTCGTGCGAAATACGCGATTTTCATGAGATGAATAAGCTTCAAATCATGCGAAATGAACATTTTAGCTTCAAATTCATGCGAATTACACGATTAAGCCTCAAATACACGCGACACAAACGATTTATCTTCAATATCATGCAAAACATACGATTTCGACTCAAATTCGTGCGAAATACGCGACTTTCTAGAGATGAATAAGCTTCAAATCATGCGAAATGAACAATTTAGCTTCAAATTCATGCGAAATACACGATTTCGACTCAAATTCGTGCGAAATACGCCATTTTGAAGAAACGAATAAGCTTCAATATCATGCGAAACACACGATTTCGACTCAAATTCGTGCGAAATACGCCATTTTCAAGAAACGAATAAGCTTCAAATCATGCGAAATGAACAATTTAGCTTCAAATTCATGCGAATTACACGGTTTAGCCTCAAATCCACGCGAAACAAACGATTTATCTTCAATATCATGCGAAACACACGATTTCGACTCAAATTCGTGAGAAATACGCCATTTTCAAGAAACGAATAAGCTTCAAATCATGCGAAATGAACAATTTAGCATCAAATTCATGCGAATTACACGAATTAGCTTCAAATCCACGCGAAACAAACGATTTATCTTCAATATCATGCAAAACACACGATTTCGACTCAAATTCGTGCGAAATACGCCATTTTCAAGAAACGAATAAGCTTCAAATCATGCGAAATGAACAATTTAGCTTCAAATTCATGCGAAATACACGAATTAGATTCAAATCCACGCGAATACAAACTTTTTATCTTCAATATCATGCGAAACATGCGATTTCGACTCAAATTCGTGCGAAATACGCGATTTTCGTGAGATGAATAAGCTTCAAATCATGCGAAATGAACAATTTAGCTTCAAATTCATGCGAAATACACGAATTAGCTTGAAATCCACGCGAATACAAAAGATTTAACTTCAATATCATGCGAAACACACGATTTCGACTCAAATTCGTGCGAAATACGCCATTTTCAAGAAACGAATAAGCTTCAAATCATGCGATATAAACATTTTAGTTTCAAATTCATGCGAAATACACGAATTAGCTTCAAATCCACGCGAATACAAAAGATTTAACTTCAATATC
The DNA here is from genome assembly GCF_051020955.1 of Megalopta genalis. NCBI lineage: Eukaryota > Metazoa > Arthropoda > Insecta > Hymenoptera > Halictidae > Megalopta > Megalopta genalis. The sequence continues at coordinate 37,663 of NW_027477891.1, forward strand.
ATGCGAAACACACGATTTCGACACAAATTCGTGCGAAATACGCCATTTTCAAGAAACGAATAAGCTTCAAATCATGCGAAAGGAACATTTTAGCTTCAAATTCATGCGAATTACACGATTAAGCCTCAAATACACGCGAAACAAACGATTTATCTTCAATATCATGCGAAACATACGATTTCGACTCAAATTCGTGCGCAATAAGCGATTTTCAAGAGATGAATAATTATCAAATCATGCGAAATGAATAATTTAGTTTCAAATTCATGCGAAATACACGAATTAGCTTCAAATCCACGCGAATACAAACGATTTAACTTCAATATCATGCGAAACACACGATTTCGACTCAAATTCGTGCGAAATACGCCATTTTCAAGAAACGAATAAGCTTCAAATCATGCGAAATGAACATTTTAGCTTCAAATTCATGCGAATTACACGATTAAGCCTTAAATACACGCGACACAAACGATTTATCTTCAATAACATGCGAAACATACGATTTCGACTCAAATTCGTGCGAAATACGCGATTTTCAAGAGATGAATAAGCTTCAAATCATGCGAAATGAATAATTTAGCTTCAAATTCATGCAAAATACACGAATTAGCATCACATCCACGCGCATACAAACGATTTAACTTCAATATCATGCGAAACACACGATTTCGACTCAAATTCGTGCGAAATACGCGATTTTCATGATATAAATATGCTTCAAATCATGCGAAATGAACAATTTCGCTTCAAATTCATGCGAAATACACGAATTAGCTTCAAATCCACGCGAATACAAACGATTTATCTTCAATATCATGCGAAACACACGATGTCGACTCAAATTCGTGCGAAATACGCCGTTTTCAAGAAACGAATAAGCTTCAAATCTTGCGAAATGAACATTTAAGCTTCAAATTCATGCGAATTACACGATTTAGCCTCAAATCCACGCGAATACAAACGATTTAACTTCAATATCATTCGAAACATGCGATTTCGACTCGAATTTGTGCGAAATACGCCATTTTCAAGAAACGAATAAGCTTCAAATCATGCGAAATGAACAATTTAGCTTCAAATTCATGCGTAATACACGAATTAGCTTCAAATCCACGCGAATACAAACGATTTAACTTCAATATCATGCGAAACACACGATTTCGACTCAAATTCGTGCGAAATACGCCGTTTTCAAGAAACGAATAAGCTTCAAATCTTGCGAAATGAACATTTAAGCTTCAAATTCATGCGAATTACACGAATTAGCTTCAAATCCACGCGAATACAAACGATTTAACTTCAATATCATTCGAAACATGCGATTTCGACTCAAATTCGTGCGAAATACGCCATTTTCAAGAAACGAATAAGCTTTAAATCATGCGAAATGAACAATTTAGCTTCAAATTCATGCGAATTACACGGTTTAGCCTCAAATCCACTCGAAACAAACGATTTATCTTCAATATCATGCGAAACACGCGATTTCGACTCAAATTCGTGCGAAATACGCGATTTTCATGAGATGAATAAGCTTCATATCATGCGAAATGAACAATTTAGCTTCAAATTCATTCGAAATACACGAATTAGCTTCAAATCCACGCGTATACAAACGATTTCTCTTCAATATCATGCGAAACACACGATTCCGACACAAATTCGTGCGAAATACGCCATTTTCAAGAAACGAATTAGCTTCAAATCATGCGAAATGAATATTTAAGCTTCAAATTCATGCGAATTGCACGATTTAGCCTCATATCCACGCGAAACAAACGATTTATCTTCAATATCATGCGAAAAACGCGATTTCGACTCAAATTCGTGCGAAATACGTCATTTTCAAGAAACGAATAAGCTTCAAATGATGCGAAATGAACATTTAAGCTACAAATTCATGCGAATTGCACGATTTAGCCTCATATCCACGCGAAACAAACGATTTATCTTCAATATCATGCGAAACACGCGATTTCGACTCAAATTCGTGCGATATACGCGATTTTCAAGAGATGAATCAGCTTCGAATCATGCGAAATGAACAATTTAGCTTCAAATTCATGCGAAATACACGAATTAGCTTCAAATCCACGCGCATACAAACGATTTAACTTCAATATCATGCGAAACACACGATTTCGACTCAAATTCGTGCGAAATACGCCATTTTCAAGAAACGAATTAACTTCAAATGATGCGAAATGAACATTTAAGCTTCAAATTCATGCGAATTGCACGATTTAGCCTCATATCCACGCGAAACAAACGATTTATCTTCAATATCATGTGAAACACGCGATTTCGACTCAAATTCGTGCGAAATACGCCATTTTCAAGAAACGAATAAGCTTTAAATCATGCGAAATGAACAATTTAGCTTCAAATTCATGCGAATTACACGGTTTAGCCTCAAATCCACTCGAAACAAACGATTTATCTTCAATATCATGCGAAACACGCGATTTCGACTCAAATTCGTGCGAAATACGCGATTTTCATGAGATGAATAAGCTTCATATCATGCGAAATGAACAATTTAGCTTCAAATTCATTCGAAATACACGAATTAGCTTCAAATCCACGCGAATACAAACGATTTCTCTTCAATATCATGCGAAACACACGATTCCGACACAAATTCGTGCGAAATACGCCATTTTCAAGAAACGAATTAGCTTCAAATCATGCGAAATGAATATTTAAGCTTCAAATTCATGCGAATTGCACGATTTAGCCTCATATCCACGCGAAACAAACGATTTATCTTCAATATCATGCGAAAAACGCGATTTCGACTCAAATTCGTGCGAAATACGTCATTTTCAAGAAACGAATAAGCTTCAAATGATGCGAAATGAACATTTAAGCTACAAATTCATGCGAATTGCACGATTTAGCCTCATATCCACGCGAAACAAACGATTTATCTTCAATATCATGCGAAACACGCGATTTCGACTCAAATTCGTGCGATATACGCGATTTTCAAGAGATGAATCAGCTTCGAATCATGCGAAATGAACAATTTAGCTTCAAATTCATGCGAAATACACGAATTAGCTTCAAATCCACGCGCATACAAACGATTTAACTTCAATATCATGCGAAACACACGATTTCGACTCAAATTCGTGCGAAATACGCCATTTTCAAGAAACGAATTAACTTCAAATCATGCGAAATGAATATTTAAGCTTCAAATTCATGCGAATTACACGGTTTAGCGTCAAATCCACGCGAAACAAACGATATATCTTCAATATCACGCGAAACACGCGATTTCGACACAAATTCGTGCGAAATACGCCATTTTCAAGAAACGAATAAGATTCAAATCATGCGAAATGAACAATTTAGTTTCAAATTCATGTGAAATACACGAATTAGCTTCAAAGCCACGCGAATACAAACGATTTATCTTCAATATCATGCGAAACACACGATTTCGACTCAAATTCGTGCGAAATACGCGATTTTCAAGAGATGAATAAGCTTCGAATCATGCGAAATGAACAATTTAGCTTCAAATTCATGCGAAATACACGAATTAGCTTCAAATCCACGCGCATACAAACGATTTAACTTCAATATCATGCGAAACACACGATTTCGACTCAAATTCGTGCGAAATACGCCATTTTCAAGAAACGAATAAGCTTCAAATCATGCGAAATGAACAATTTAGCTTCAAATTCATGCGAATTACACGGTTTAGCCTCAAATCCACGCGAAACAAACGATTTATCTTCAATATCATGCGAAACACACGATTTCGACTCAAATTCGTGCGAAATACGCGATTTTCAAGAGATGAATAAGCTTCAAATCATGCGAAATGAACAATTTAGTTTCAAATTCATGCGAAACACACGACTTCGACACAAATTCGTGCGAAATAGGCCATTTTCAAGAAACGAATAAGCTCCAAATCATGCGAAATGAACATTTAAGTTTCAAATTCATACGAATTACACGATTAAGTCTCAAATCCACGCGAAACAAACGATTTATCTTCAATATCATGCGAAACACACGATTTCGACTCAAATTCGTGCGAAATACGCGATTTTCAAGAAACGAATAAGCTTCAAATCATGCGAAATGAACAATTTAGTTTCAAATTCATGCGAAACACACGATTTCGACACAAATTCGTGCGAAATACGCCATTTTCAAGAAACGAATAAGATTCAAATCATGCGAAATGATCATTTAAGCTTCAAATTCATGCGAAATAAACGAATTAGCTTCAAATCCACGGGCATACAAACGAATTAACTTCAATATCATGCGAAACACACGATTTCGACTCAAATTCGTGCGATATACGCGATTTTCAAGAGATGAATAAGCTTCGAATCATGGGAAATGTACAATTTAGCTTCAAATTCATGCGAAATACACGAATTAGCTTCAAATCCACGCGCATACAAACGATTTAACTTCAATATCATGCGAAACACACGACTTCGACTCAAATTCGTGCGAAATACGCAATTTCAAGAAATGAATAAGCTTCAAATCATGCGAAATGAACAATTTAGCTTCAAATTCATGCGTAATACACGAATTAGCTTCAAATCCACGCGAATACAAACGATTTAACTTCAATATCATGCGAAACACACGATTTCGACTCAAATTCGTGCGAAATACGCCATTTTCAAGAAACGAATAAGCTTCAAATCATGCGAAATGAACAATTTAGCTTCAAATTCATGCGAATTACACGAATTAGCTTCAAATCCACGCGAATACAAACGATTTAACTTCAATATCATTCGAAACATGCGATTTCGACTCAAATTCGTGAGAAATACGCCATTTTCAAGATACGAATAAGCTTCAAATCATGCGAAATGTACATTTAAGTTTCAAATTCATACGAATTACACGATTAAGTCTCAAATCCACGCGAAACAAACGATTTATCTTCCATATCATGCGAAAAACACGATTTCGACTCATATTCGTGCGAAATACGCGATTTTCAAGAAACGAATAAGCTTCAAATCATGCGAAATGAACATTTAAGTTTTAAATTCATACGAATTACACGATTAAGTCTCAAATCCACGCGACACAAACGATTTATCTTCAATATCATGCGAAACACACGATTTCGACTCAAATTCGTGCGAAATACGCGATTTTCAAGAAACGAATAAGCTTCAAATCATGCGAAAAGAACATTTAAGTTTCAAATTCATACGAATTACACGATTAAGTCTCAAATCCACGCGGATACAAACGATTTAACTTCAATATCATGAGAAACACTCGATTTCGACTCAAATTCGTGCGAAATGCGCCATTTTCATGAGATGAGTAAGCTTCAAATCATGCGAAATGTACATTTAAGTTTCAAATTCATGCGAATTACACGATTAAGCCTCAAATCAACGCGAAACAAACGATTTATCTTCAATTTCATGCGAAACATGCGATTTCGACTCAAATTCGTGCGAAATACGCGATTTTCATGAGATGAATAAGCTTCAAATCATGCGAAATGAACATTTTAGCTTCAAATTCATGCGAATTACACGATTAAGCCTCAAATACACGCGACACAAACGATTTATCTTCAATATCATGCAAAACATACGATTTCGACTCAAATTCGTGCGAAATACGCGACTTTCTAGAGATGAATAAGCTTCAAATCATGCGAAATGAACAATTTAGCTTCAAATTCATGCGAAATACACGATTTCGACTCAAATTCGTGCGAAATACGCCATTTTGAAGAAACGAATAAGCTTCAATATCATGCGAAACACACGATTTCGACTCAAATTCGTGCGAAATACGCCATTTTCAAGAAACGAATAAGCTTCAAATCATGCGAAATGAACAATTTAGCTTCAAATTCATGCGAATTACACGGTTTAGCCTCAAATCCACGCGAAACAAACGATTTATCTTCAATATCATGCGAAACACACGATTTCGACTCAAATTCGTGAGAAATACGCCATTTTCAAGAAACGAATAAGCTTCAAATCATGCGAAATGAACAATTTAGCATCAAATTCATGCGAATTACACGAATTAGCTTCAAATCCACGCGAAACAAACGATTTATCTTCAATATCATGCAAAACACACGATTTCGACTCAAATTCGTGCGAAATACGCCATTTTCAAGAAACGAATAAGCTTCAAATCATGCGAAATGAACAATTTAGCTTCAAATTCATGCGAAATACACGAATTAGATTCAAATCCACGCGAATACAAACTTTTTATCTTCAATATCATGCGAAACATGCGATTTCGACTCAAATTCGTGCGAAATACGCGATTTTCGTGAGATGAATAAGCTTCAAATCATGCGAAATGAACAATTTAGCTTCAAATTCATGCGAAATACACGAATTAGCTTGAAATCCACGCGAATACAAAAGATTTAACTTCAATATCATGCGAAACACACGATTTCGACTCAAATTCGTGCGAAATACGCCATTTTCAAGAAACGAATAAGCTTCAAATCATGCGATATAAACATTTTAGTTTCAAATTCATGCGAGATACACGAATTAGCTTCAAATCCACGCGAATACAAAGATTTAACTTCAATATCATGCGAAACACACGATTTCGACACAAATTCGTGCGAAATACGCCATTTTCAAGAAACGAATAAGCTTCAAATCATGCGAAAGGAACATTTTAGCTTCAAATTCATGCGAATTACACGATTAAGCCTCAAATACACGCGAAACAAACGATTTATCTTCAATATCATGCGAAACATACGATTTCGACTCAAATTCGTGCGCAATAAGCGATTTTCAAGAGATGAATAAGCATCAAATCATGCGAAATGAATAATTTAGTTTCAAATTCATGCAAAATACACGAATTAGCATCACATCCACGCGCATACAAACGATTTAACTTCAATATCATGCGAAACACACGATTTCGACTCAAATTCGTGCGAAATACGCGATTTTCATGATATAAATATGCTTCAAATCATGCGAAATGAACAATTTCGCTTCAAATTCATGCGAAATACACGAATTAGCTTCAAATCCACGCGAATATACACCAACAACGATTTATCTTCAATATCATGCGAAACACACGATGTCGACTCAAATTCGTGCGAAATACGCCGTTTTCAAGAAACGAATAAGCTTCAAATCTTGCGAAATGAACATTTAAGCTTCAAATTCATGCGAATTACACGATTTAGCCTCAAATCCACGCGAATACAAACGATTTAACTTCAATATCATTCGAAACATGCGATTTCGACTCGAATTTGTGCGAAATACGCGATTTTCAAGAAACGAATAAGCTTCAAATCATGCGAAATGTACATTTAAGTTTCAAATTCGTGCGAATTACACGATTAAGCCTCAAATCCACGCGAAACAAACGATTTATCTTCAATATCATGCGAAACATACGATTTCGACTCAAATTCGTGCGAAATACGCCATTTTCAAGGAACGAATAAGCTTCAAATCATGCGAAATGAACATTTTAGTTTCAAATTCATGCGAAATACACGAATTAGCTTCAAATCCACGCGAATACAAAAGATTTAACTTCAATATCATGCGAAACATACGATTCCGACTCAAATTCGTGCGAAATACGCCATTTTCAAGGAACGAATAAGCTTCAAATCATGCGAAATGAACATTTTAGTTTCAAATTCATGCGAAATACACGAATTAGCTTCAAATCCACGCGAATACAAAAGATTTAACTTCAATACCATGCGAAACACACGATTTCGACACAAATTCGTGCGAAATACGCCATTTTCAAGAAACGAATAAGCTTCAAATCATGCGAAATGAACATTTTAGCTTCAAATTCATGCGAATTACACGATTAAGCCTCAAATACACGCGAAACAAACGATTTATCTTCAATATCATGCGATACATACGATTTCGACTCAAATTCGTGCGAAATACGCGATTTTCAAGAGATGAATAAGCATCAAATCATGCGAAATGAACAATTTTGTTTCAAATTCATGCGAAATACAGGAATTAGCTTCAAATCCACGAGAATACAAACGGTTTATCTTCAATATCATGCGAAACATACGATTTCGACTCAAATTCGTGCGAAATACGCGATTTTCAAGAGATGAATAAGCTTCAAATCATGCGAAATGAACATTTTAGCTTCAAATTCATGCGAATTACACGATTAAGCCTTATATACACGCGACACAAACGATTTATCTTCAATATCATGCGATACATACGATTTCGACTCAAATTCGTGCGAAATACACGATTTTCAAGAGATGAATAAGCTTCAAATCATGCGAAATGAACAATTTAGCTTCAAATTCATGCGAAATACACGAATTAGCTTCAAATCCACGCGCATACAAACGATTTAACTTCAATATCATGCGAAACACACGATTTCGACTCAAATTCGTGCGAAATACGCGATTTTCATGAGATGAATAAGCTTCAAATCATGCGAAATGAACAATTTAGCTTCAAATTCATGCGAAATACACGAATTAGCTTCAAACCCCCGCGAATACAAACGATTTATCTTCAATATCATGCGAAACATACGATTTCGACTCAATTCGTGCGAAATACGCGATTTTCAAGAGATGAATAAGCTTCAAATCATGCGAAATGAACAATTTAGCTTCAAGTTCATGCGAAATACACGAATTAGCTTCAAAGCCAAGCGAATACAAAAGATTTAACTTCAATATCATGCGAAACACACGATTTCGACTCAAATTCGTGCGAAATACGCGATTTTCAAGAGATGAATAAGCTTCAAATCATGCGAAATTAACAATTTAGCTTCAAATTCATGCGAAATACACGAATTAGCTTCAAATCTCAGCGAATACAAACGATTTATCTTCAATATCATGCGAAACATACGATTTCGACTCAAATTCGTGCGAAATACGCGATTTTCAAGAGATGAATAAGCTTCAAATCATGAGAAATGAACAATTTAGCTTCAAATTCATGCGAAATACACGAATTAGCATCAAATCCACGAGCATACAAACGATTTAACTTCAATATCATGCGAAACACACGATTTCGACACAAATTCGTGCGAAATACGCCATTTGCAAGAAACGAATGAGCTTCAAATCATGCGAAATGAACATTTAAGTTTCAAATTCATACGAATTACACGATTAAGTCTCAAATCCACGCGAAACAAACGATTTATCTTCAATATCATGCGAAACATACGATTTCGACTCAAATTCGTGCGAAATACGCCATTTTCAAGGAACGAATAAGCTTCAAATCATGCGAAATGAACATTTTAGCTTCAAATTCATGCGAATTACACGATTAAGCCTTATATACACGCGACACAAACGATTTATCTTCAATATCATGCGATACATACGATTTCGACTCAAATTCGTGCGAAATACGCGATTTTCAAGAGATGAATAAGCTTCAAATCATGAGAAATGAACAATTTAGCTTCAAATTCATGCGAAATACACGAATTAGCATCAAATCCACGAGCATACAAACGATTTAACTTCAATATCATGCGAAACACACGATTTCGACACAAATTCGTGCGAAATACGCCATTTGCAAGAAACGAATGAGCTTCAAATCATGCGAAATGAACATTTAAGTTTCAAATTCATACGAATTACACGATTAAGTCTCAAATCCACGCGAAACAAATGATTTATCTTCAATATCATGCGAAACACACGATTTCGACTCAAATTCGTGCGAAATACGCGATTTTCAAGAGATGAATAAGCTTCAAATCATGCGAAATGAACAATTTAGCTTCAAATTCATGCGAAATACACGAATTAGCTTCATATCCACGCGCATACAAACGATTTATCTTCAATATCATGCGAAACACACGATTTCGACACAAATTCGTGCGAAATACGCCATTTTCAAGAAACGAATAAGCTTCAAATCATGCGAAATGAACATTTATGTTTCAAATTCATACGAATTACACGATTAAGTCTCAAATCCACGCGAAACAAACGCTTTATCTTCAATATCATGCGAAACACACGATTTCGACTCAAATTCGTGCGAAATACGCGATTTTCAAGAAACGAATAAGCTTCAAATCATGCGAAATGAACATTTTAGCTTCAAATTCATGCGAATTACACGACTAAGTGTCAAATACACGCGAAACAAACGATTTATCTTCAATATCATGCGAAACACACGATTTCGACACAAATTCGTGCGAAATACGCCATTTTCAAGAAACGAATAAGCTTCAAATCATGCGAAATGAACATTTTCGCTTCAAATTCATGCGAATTACACGATTAAGCATCAAATACACGCGAAACAAACGATTTATCTTCAATATCATGCGAAACATACGATTTCGACTCAAATTCGTGCGAAATACGCCATTTTCAAGAGATGAATAAGCTTTAAGTCATGCGAAATGAACAATTTAGCTTCAAATTCATGCGAAATACACGAATTAGCTTCAAATCCACGCGCATACAAACGATTTAACTTCAATATCATGCGAAACACACGATTTCGACTCAAATTCGTGCGAAATACGCCATTTTCAAGAAACGAATAAGCTTCAAATCATGCGAAATGAACATTTTAGTTTCAAATTCATGCGAAATACACGAATTAGCTTCAAATCCACGCGAATACAAAAGATTTAACTTCAATATCATGCGAAACACACGATTTCGACTCAAATTCGTGCGAAATACGCGATTTTCATGAGATGAATAAGCTTCAAATCATGCGAAATGTACATTTAAGTTTCAAATTCATGCGAATTACACGATTAAGACTCAAATACACGCGACACAAACGATTTATCTTCAATATCATGCGAAACATACGATTTCGACTCAAATTCGTGCGAAATACGCGATTTTCAAGAGATGAATAAGCTTCAAATCATGCGAAATGAACTATTTAGCTTCAAATTCATGCGAGATACACGAATTAGCTTCAAATCCACGCGCATACAAACGATTTAACCTCAATATCATGCGAAACACACGATTTCGACTCAAATTCGTGCGAAATACGCGATTTTCATGAGATGAATAAGCTTTAAATCATGCGAAATGAACAATTTAGCTTCAAATTCATGCGAAATACACGAATTAGCTTCAAATCCACGCGCATAGAAACGATTTAACTTCAATATCATGCAAAACACACGATTTCGACTCAAATTCGTGCGAAATACGCCATTTTAAAGAAACGAATAAGTTTCAAATCATGCGAAATGAACAATTTAGCTTCAAATTGATGCGAAATACACGAATTAGCTTCAAATCCACGCGAATACAAACGATTTATCTTCAATATCATGCGAAACACACGATTTCGACACAAATTCGAGCGAAATACGCCATTTGCAAGAAACGAATAAGCTTCAAATCATGCGAAATGAACATTTTAGCTTCAAATTCATGCGAATTACACGATTAAGCCTCAAATACACGCGAAACAAACGATTTATCTTCAATATCATGCGAAACATACGATTTCGACTCAAATTCGTGCGAAAAACGCGATTTTCAAGAGATGAATAAGCTTCAAATCATGCGAAATGAACAATTTAGCTTCAAATTCATGCGAAATACACGAATTAGCTTCAAATCCACGCGCATACAAACGATTTAACTTCAATATCATGCGAAACACACGATTTCGACTCAAATTCGTGCGAAATACGCGATTTTCAAGAGATGAATAAGCTTCAAATCATGCGAAATGAACAATTTAGCTTCAAATTCATGCGAAATACACGAATTAGCTTCAAATCCACGCGCATAGAAACGATTTAACTTCAATATCATGCAAAACACACGATTTCGACTCAAATTCGTGCGAAATACGCCATTTTAAAGAAACGAATAAGTTTCAAATCATGCGAAATGAACAATTTAGCTTCAAATTGATGCGAAATACACGAATTAGCTTCAAATCCACGCGAATACAAACGATTTATCTTCAATATCATGCGAAACACACGATTTCGACACAAATTCGAGCGAAATACGCCATTTGCAAGAAACGAATAAGCTTCAAATCATGCGAAATGAACATTTTAGCTTCAAATTCATGCGAATTACACGATTAAGCCTCAAATACACGCGAAACAAACGATTTATCTTCAATATCATGCGAAACATACGATTTCGACTCAAATTCGTGCGAAAAACGCGATTTTCAAGAGATGAATAAGCTTCAAATCATGCGAAATGAACAATTTAGCTTCAAATTCATGCGAAATACACGAATTAGCTTCAAATCCACGCGCATACAAACGATTTAACTTCAATATCATGCGAAACACACGATTTCGACTCAAATTCGTGCGAAATACGCGATTTTCAAGAGATGAATAAGCTTCAAATCATGCGAAATGAACAATTTAGCTTCAAATTCATGCGAAATACACGAATTAGCTTCAAATCCACGCGAATACAAACGATTTAACTTCAATATCATGCGAAACACACGATTTCGACTCAAATTCGTGCGAAATACGCGATTTTCATAAGATGAATAAGCTTCAAATCATGCGAAATGTACATTTAAGTTTCAAATTCATGCGAAATACACGAATTAGCTTCAAATCCACGGGCATACAAACGATTTAACTTCAATATCATGCGAAACACACGATTTCGACTCAAATGCGTTTGAAATACGCCATTTTCAAGAAACGAATAAGCTTCAAATCATGCGATATGAACAATTTAGCTTCAGATTCATGCGAAATACACGAATTAGCTTTAAATCAACGCGAGACATACAATTTAACTTCAATATCATGGGATATACACGATTTCGCTTCAAATTCTTGCGAAATAGCGATTTTAAACAAACGATTTAGCTTCAAATTCATGCGAAATGAACAATTTTGCTTCAGATTAATGCGAAATACACGAACTAGCTTTAAATCAACGCGAAACATACGATTTAGCTTCAATATCAAACGATATACACGATTTCGCTGCAAATTCGTGCGAAATAGAGATTTTAAACAAACGATTTAGCTTAAAATTCATATGCGATATGAACAATTTAGCTTCAGATTCATGCGAAATACACGAATTAGCTTTAAATCAACGCGAGACATACAATTTAACTTCAATATCATGCGATATACACGATTTCGCTTCAAATTCTTGCGAAATAGCGATTTTAAACAAACGATTTAGCTTCAAATTCATGCGAAATGAACAATTTTGCTTCAGATTCATGCAAAATACACGAATTAGCTTTAAACCAATGCGAAACATACGATTTATCGTCAATATCATGCGAAACACACGATTTCGCTTCAAATTCGTACGAAATAGAGATTTTAAACAAAGATTTAGCTTCAAATTCATGCGAAATGAACAATTTAGCTTCAGATTAATGCGAAATACACGAATTAGCTTTAAATCAACGCGAAACATACGATTTAGCAGAAATATCATGCGATATAAACGATTTCGCTTCAAATTCGTGAGAAATAGCGATTTTAAACAAACGATTTAGCTTCAAATTCATGCGAAATGAACAATTTAGCTTCAGATTAATGCGAAATACACGAATTAGCTTTAAATCAACGCGAAACATACGATTTAGTTTCAATATCATGCGAAACACACGATTTCGATTGAAATTCGTGCGAAATAGCGTTTTTCAACAAACGATTTAGTTTCAAATTCATGCGAAATGAACAATTTAGCTTCAAATTCATGCGAAATACACGAATTAGCTTTAAATCAATGCGAAACATACAATTTATCGTCAATATCATGCGAAACACACGATTTCGCTTCAAATTCGTGCGAAATAGAGATTTTAAACAAAGATTTAGCTTCAAATTCATGCGAAATGACCAATTTAGCTTCAGATTAATGCGAAATACACGAATTAGCTTTAAATCAACTCGAAACATACGATTTAGCTTCAATATCATGCGAAACACACGATTTCGATTGAAATTCGTGCGAAATAGAGATTTTAAACAAACGATTTAGCTTCAAATTCATGCGAAATGAACAATTTAGCTTCAGATTCATGCGAAATACACGAATTAGCTTTAAATCAACGCGAAACATACGATTTAACTTCAATATCATGCGATATACACGATTTCTCTTCAAATTCGTGCGAAATAGCGTTTTTCAACAAACGATTTAGCTTCAAATTCATGCGAAATGAACAATTTAGCTTCAGATTAATGCGAAATACACGAACTAGCTTTAAATCAACGCGAAACATACGATTTAGCTTCAATATCAAACGATATACACGATTTCGCTGCAAATTCGTGCGAAATAGCGATTTTAAACAAACGATTTAGCTTAAAATTCATGCGATATGAACAATTTAGCTTCAGATTCATGCGAAATACACGAATTAGCTTTAAATCAACGCGAGA
>NW_027477892.1:0-52059 GCF_051020955.1 Megalopta genalis
CGCATGGATTTGAAGCTAACTCGTTTGTTTCGTCTGCCTTTGAAGCTGTATCACATATATCCCAAGTGTTTCAAGCTCAATCATTTGCTTCGCATGGATTTGAAGCTAATCCTTCTATATCGCATTGATTTGAAGCTAAATCATGTGTTTCGCATGGATTTGGAGCTAACTCGTTTATTTTGTCTGCATTTGTAGCTGTGTCACTTATATCGCAAGTATCTGTAGCTAAATCATTTGTGTCTCATGGATTTGAAACTAAACCTTCTACATAGCATTGACTTGCAGCTAAATCATGTGTTTCGCTTGGATTTGTAGCTAACTCGTTAGTTTCGTCTGCATTTGAAGCTATATCACTTATATCGCTAGTATCTGAAGCTAAATCATTTGTTTCGCATGGATTTCAAGCTGAACCTTCTACATCGCATTGATTTGCAGCTAAATCATGTGTTTCGCATAGATTTGAAGCAAAGCCTTAATAATTCGCATGGATTTGAAGCTAACTCGTTAGTTTCGTCTGCATTTGAAGCTGTATCACTTATATCGCAAGTATCTGAAGCTAAATCATTTGTGTCGCATGGATTTGAAGCTAATCTTTCTACATCGCATTGATTTGAAGTTAATCATGTGTTTCGCATGGATTTGAAGCTAACTCGTTTATTTCGTCTGCATTTGAAGCTATAACACTTATATCGCTTGTATCTGAAGCTAAATAATTTGTTTCGCATGGATTTGAAGCTAAACTTTCTACATCGCTTTTATTTGAAGCTAAATCAGCTAATTCGCTTGGATTGGAAGTTAAATCGTTTGTTTCGTCTGCATTTGAAGATATATCACTTATATCCCAAGTGTTTGAAGATAAATCATTTGTTTCGCATGGATTTCAATCTAAACCTTCTATATTGCATTGATTTGCAGCTAAATCATGTGTTTCGCTTGGATATGAAGCTAACTCGTTTGTTTCCGTCTGCATTTGAAGCTATATCACTTATATCCCAAGTATCTGAAGCTAAATCATTAGTGTCTCATGGATTTGAAGCTAAACCTTCTACATAGCATTGATTTGCAGCTAAATCATGTGTTTCGCTTGGATATGAAGCTAACTCGTTTGTTTCCGTCTGCATTTGAAGCTATATCACTTATATCCCAAGTGTTTGAAGCTAAATCATTTGTTTCGCATGGATTTGAAACTAAACCTTCTACATCGCATTGATTTGAAGCTAAATCATGTGATTCGCTTGGGTTGGAAGCTAACTCGTTGGTTTCGTCTGCATTTGAAGCTATATCACTTATATCCCAAGTGTTTGAAGCTAAATCATTTGTTTCGCATGGATTTGAAGCTAAACCTTCTACATCGCATTGATTTAAAGCTAAATCATGTGTTTCGCTTGGATTGGAAGCTAACTCGTTTATTTCATCTGCATTTGCAGCTGTATCACTTATATCGCAAGTATCTGTATCTAAATCATTTGTGTCGCAAGGATTTGAAGCTAATCCTTCTACATAGCATTGATTTGAAGCTTAATCATGTGTTTCGCATGGATTTGAAGCTAACTCGTTTGTTCCGTCTTCATTTGTAGCTATATCACATGTATCCCAAGTGTTTGAAGCTCAATCATTTGCTTCGCATGGATTTGAAGCTAAACTTTCTACATCGCATTGATTTGAAGCTAAATCAGCTAATTCGCTTGGATTGGAAGTTAAATCGTTTGTTTCGTCTGCATTTGAAGATATATCACTTATATCCCAAGTGTTTGAAGATAAATCATTTGCTTCGCATGGATTTGAAGCTAAACCTTCTAGATGGCATTGATTTAAAGCTAAATCATGTGTTTCGCTTGGATTGGAAGCTAACTCGTTTATTTCATCTGCATTTGAAGCCGTGTCGCTTATATCGCAAGTATCTGAAGCTAAATCATTTGTGTCGCATGGATTTGAAGCTAATCTTTCTACATCGCATTGATTTGTAGTTAATCATGTGTTTCGCATGGATTTGGAGCTAACTCGTTTATTTCGTCTGCATTTGAAGCTATAACACTTATATCGCTTGTATCTGAAGCTAAATAATTTGTTTCGCATGGATTTGAAGCTAAACTTTCTACATCGCTTTGATTTGAAGCTAAATCAGCTAATTCGCTTGGATTGGATGTTAAATCGTTTGTTTCGTCTGCATTTGAAGATATATCACTTATATCCCAAGTGTTTGAAGATAAATCATTTGTTTCGCATGGATTTCAATCTAAACCTTCTATATTGCATTGATTTGCAGCTAAATCATGTGTTTCGCTTGGATATGAAGCTAACTCGTTTGTTTCCGTCTGCATTTGAAGCTATATCACTTATATCCCAAGTATCTGAAGCTAAATCATTAGTGTCTCATGGATTTGAAGCTAAACCTTCTACATAGCATTGATTTGCAGCTAAATCATGTGTTTCGCTTGGATATGAAGCTAACTCGTTTGTTTCCGTCTGCATTTGAAGCTATATCACTTATATCCCAAGTGTTTGAAGCTAAATCATTTGTTTCGCATGGATTTGAAACTAAACCTTCTACATCGCATTGATTTGAAGCTAAATCATGTGATTCGCTTGGATTGGAAGCTAACTCGTTGGTTTCGTCTGCATTTGAAGCTATATCACTTATATCCCAAGTGTTTGAAGCTAAATCATTTGGTTCGCATGGATTTGAAGCTAAACCTTCTACATCGCAATGATTTAAAGCTAAATCATGTGTTTCGCTTTGATTGGAAGCTAACTCGTTTGTTTCATCTGCATTTGCAGCTGTATCACTTATATCGCAAGTATCTGAAGCTAAATCATTTGTGTCGCAAGGATTTGAAGCTAATCCTTCTACATAGCATTGATTTGTAGCTCAATCATGTGTTTCGCATGGATTTGAAGCTAACTCGTTAGTTTCGTCTGCATTTGAAGCTGTATCACTTATATCGCAAGTATCTGAAGATAAATCATTTGTGTCGCAAGGATTTGAAGCTAAACCTTCTACATAGCATTGATTTGAAGCTAAATCATGTGATTCGCATGGATTGGAAGCTAACTCGATGGTTTCGTCTACATTTGAAGCTATAACACTTATATCGCTAGTATCTGAAGCTAAATAATTTGCTTCGCATGGATTTGAAGCTAAACTTTATACATCGCATTGATTTGAGGCTAAATCATGTAATTCGCTTGGATTGGAAGCTAAATCGTTTGGTTCGTCTGCATTTGAAGATATATCACTTATATTCCAAGTGTTTGAAGCTAAATCATTTGTGTCTCATGGATTTAGAGCTAAACCTTCTACATAGCATTGCTTTGCAGCAAAATCATGAGTTTCGCATGGATTTGAAGCTAACTCGTTTGTTTCGTCTGCATTTGTAGCTATACCACTTATATCGCTAGTATCTGAAGCAAAACATTTGTGTCTCATGGATTTGAAGCTAAACCTTCTACATAGCATTGATTTGCAGCTAAATCGTGTGTTTCGCATGGATTTGGAGCTAACTCGTTTATTTCGTCTGCATTTCTAGCTGTTTCACTTATACCGCAAGTATCTGAGGCTAAATCATTTGTGTCTCATGGATTTGTAGCTAAACCTTCTACATAGCATTGATTTGCAGCTAAATCATGCGTTTCGCATGGATTTGGAGCTAACTCGTTTATTTCGTCTGCATTTGTAGCTGTATCACTTATATCGCAAGTATCTGAAGCTAAATCATTTGTGTCTCATGGATTTGTAGCTAAACCTTCTACATAGCATTGATTTGCAGCTAAATCATGCGTTTCGCTTGGATATGAAGCTAACTCGTTTGTTCCGTCTTCATTTGAAGCTATATCACATGTATCCCAAGTGTTTGAAGCTCAATCATTTGCTTCGCATGGATTTGAAGCTAAACTTTCTACATCGCATTGATTTGAAGCTAAATCATGTAATTAGCTTGGATTGGAAGCTAAATCGTTTGTTTCGTCTGCATTTGAAGATATATCACTTATATCCCAAGTGTTTGAAGATAAATCATTTGCTTCGCATGGATTTGAAGCTAAACCTTCTACATGGCATTGATTTAAAGCTAAATCATGTGTTTCGCTTGGATTGGAAGCTAACTCGTTTACTTCATCTGCATTTGAAGCCGTGTCACTTATATCGCAAGTATCTGAAGCTAAATCATTTGTGTCGCAAGGATTTAAAGCTAAAAATTCTACATAGCATTGATTTGAAGCTTAATCATGTGTTTCGCATGGATTTGAAGCTAACTCGTTAGTTTCGTCTGCATTTGAAGCTATATCACTTATATTGCAAGTATCTGAAGCTAAATCATTTGTGTCGCAAGGATTTGAAGCTAAACCTTCTACATAGCATTGATTTGAAGCTTAATCATGTGTTTGGCATGGATTTGAAGCTAACTCGTTAGTTTCGTCTGCATTTGCAGCTATAACACTTATATCCCAAGTGTTTGAAAATAAATCATTTGTTTCGCATGGATTTGAAGCTAAACCTTCTACATAGCATTGATTTGCAGCTAAATCGTGTGTTTCGCGTGGATTTGAAGCTAACTCGTTTGTTTCGTCTGCATTTGAAGCTATATCACATGTATCCCAAGTGTTTGAAGCTCAATCATTTGCTTCGCATGGATTTGAAGCTAATCTTTCTACATCGCATTGATTTGAAGTTAATCATGTGTTTCGCATGGATTTGGAGCTAACTCGTTTATTTCGTCTGCACTTGAAGCTATAACACTTATATCGCTTGTATCTGAAGCTAAACAATTTGTTTCGCATGGATTTGAAGCTAAACTTTCTACATCGCTTTGATTTGAAGCTAAATCAGGTAATTCGCTTGGATTGGAAGTTAAATTGTTTGTTTCGTCTGTATTTGAAGATATATCACTTATATCCCAAGTGTTTGAAGATAAATCATTAGTGTCTCATGGATTTGAAGCTAAACCTTCTACATAGCATTGATTTGCAGCTAAATCATGTGTTTCGCTTGGATATGAAGCTAACTCGTTTGTTTCCGTCTGCATTTGAAGCTATATCACTTATATCCCAAGTGTTTGAAGCTAAATCATTTGCTTCGCATGGATTTGAAGCTAAACCTTCTACATGGCATTGATTTAAAGCTAAATCATGTGTTTCGCTTGCATTGGAAGCTAACTCGTTTATTTCATCTGCATTTGAAGCCGTGTCACTTATATCGCAAGTATCTGAAGCTAAATCATTCGTTTCGCATGGATTTGAAGCTAAACCTTCTACATCGCATTGATTTAAAGCTAAATCATGTGTTTCGCTTTGATTGGAAGCTAACTCGTTTGTTTCATCTGCATTTGCAGCAGTATCACTTATATCGCAAGTATCTGAAGCTAAATCATTTGTGTCGCAAGGATTTGAAGCTAATCCTTCTACATAGCGTTGCTTTGCAGCAAAATCATGAGTTTCGCATGGATTTGAAGCTAACTCGTTTGTTTCGTCTGCCTTTGAAGCTGTATCACATATATCCCAAGTGTTTCAAGCTCAATCATTTGCTTCGCATGGATTTGAAGCTAATCCTTCTATATCGCATTGATTTGAAGCTAAATCATGTGTTTCGCATGGATTTGGAGCTAACTCGTTTATTTTGTCTGCATTTGTAGCTGTGTCACTTATATCGCAAGTATCTGTAGCTAAATCATTTGTGTCTCATGGATTTGAAACTAAACCTTCTACATAGCATTGACTTGCAGCTAAATCATGTGTTTCGCTTGGATTTGTAGCTAACTCGTTAGTTTCGTCTGCATTTGAAGCTATATCACTTATATCGCTAGTATCTGAAGCTAAATCATTTGTTTCGCATGGATTTCAAGCTGAACCTTCTACATCGCATTGATTTGCAGCTAAATCATGTGTTTCGCATAGATTTGAAGCAAAGCCTTAATAATTCGCATGGATTTGAAGCTAACTCGTTAGTTTCGTCTGCATTTGAAGCTGTATCACTTATATCGCAAGTATCTGAAGCTAAATCATTTGTGTCGCATGGATTTGAAGCTAATCTTTCTACATCGCATTGATTTGAAGTTAATCATGTGTTTCGCATGGATTTGAAGCTAACTCGTTTATTTCGTCTGCATTTGAAGCTATAACACTTATATCGCTTGTATCTGAAGCTAAATAATTTGTTTCGCATGGATTTGAAGCTAAACTTTCTACATCGCTTTTATTTGAAGCTAAATCAGCTAATTCGCTTGGATTGGAAGTTAAATCGTTTGTTTCGTCTGCATTTGAAGATATATCACTTATATCCCAAGTGTTTGAAGATAAATCATTTGTTTCGCATGGATTTCAATCTAAACCTTCTATATTGCATTGATTTGCAGCTAAATCATGTGTTTCGCTTGGATATGAAGCTAACTCGTTTGTTTCCGTCTGCATTTGAAGCTATATCACTTATATCCCAAGTATCTGAAGCTAAATCATTAGTGTCTCATGGATTTGAAGCTAAACCTTCTACATAGCATTGATTTGCAGCTAAATCATGTGTTTCGCTTGGATATGAAGCTAACTCGTTTGTTTCCGTCTGCATTTGAAGCTATATCACTTATATCCCAAGTGTTTGAAGCTAAATCATTTGTTTCGCATGGATTTGAAACTAAACCTTCTACATCGCATTGATTTGAAGCTAAATCATGTGATTCGCTTGGGTTGGAAGCTAACTCGTTGGTTTCGTCTGCATTTGAAGCTATATCACTTATATCCCAAGTGTTTGAAGCTAAATCATTTGTTTCGCATGGATTTGAAGCTAAACCTTCTACATCGCATTGATTTAAAGCTAAATCATGTGTTTCGCTTGGATTGGAAGCTAACTCGTTTATTTCATCTGCATTTGCAGCTGTATCACTTATATCGCAAGTATCTGTAGCTAAATCATTTGTGTCGCAAGGATTTGAAGCTAATCCTTCTACATAGCATTGATTTGAAGCTTAATCATGTGTTTCGCATGGATTTGAAGCTAACTCGTTTGTTCCGTCTTCATTTGTAGCTATATCACATGTATCCCAAGTGTTTGAAGCTCAATCATTTGCTTCGCATGGATTTGAAGCTAAACTTTCTACATCGCATTGATTTGAAGCTAAATCAGCTAATTCGCTTGGATATGAAGCTAACTCGTTTGTTTCCGTCTGCATTTGAAGCTATATCACTTATATCCCAAGTGTTTGAAGCTAAATCATTTGCTTCGCATGGATTTGAAGCTAAACCTTCTACATGGCATTGATTTAAAGCTAAATCATGTGTTTCGCTTGGATTGGAAGCTAACTCGTTTATTTCATCTGCATTTGAAGCCGTGTCGCTTATATCGCAAGTATCTGAAGCTAAATCATTTGTGTCGCATGGATTTGAAGCTAATCTTTCTACATCGCATTGATTTGTAGTTAATCATGTGTTTCGCATGGATTTGGAGCTAACTCGTTTATTTCGTCTGCATTTGAAGCTATAACACTTATATCGCTTTTATCTGAAGCTAAATAATTTGTTTCGCATGGATTTGAAGCTAAACTTTCTACATCGCTTTGATTTGAAGCTAAATCAGCTAATTCGCTTGGATTGGAAGTTAAATCGTTTGTTTCGTCTGCATTTGAAGATATATCACTTATATCCCAAGTGTTTGAAGATAAATCATTTGTTTCGCATGGATTTCAATCTAAACCTTCTATATTGCATTGATTTGCAGCTAAATCATGTGTTTCGCTTGGATATGAAGCTAACTCGTTTGTTTCCGTCTGCATTTGAAGCTATATCACTTATATCCCAAGTATCTGAAGCTAAATCATTAGTGTCTCATGGATTTGAAGCTAAACCTTCTACATAGCATTGATTTGCAGCTAAATCATGTGTTTCGCTTGGATATGAAGCTAACTCGTTTGTTTCCGTCTGCATTTGAAGCTATATCACTTATATCCCAAGTGTTTGAAGCTAAATCATTTGTTTCGCATGGATTTGAAACTAAACCTTCTACATCGCATTGATTTGAAGCTAAATCATGTGATTCGCTTGGATTGGAAGCTAACTCGTTGGTTTCGTCTGCATTTGAAGCTATATCACTTATATCCCAAGTGTTTGAAGCTAAATCATTTGGTTCGCATGGATTTGAAGCTAAACCTTCTACATCGCAATGATTTAAAGCTAAATCATGTGTTTCGCTTTGATTGGAAGCTAACTCGTTTGTTTCATCTGCATTTGCAGCTGTATCACTTATATCGCAAGTATCTGAAGCTAAATCATTTGTGTCGCAAGGATTTGAAGCTAATCCTTCTACATAGCATTGATTTGTAGCTCAATCATGTGTTTCGCATGGATTTGAAGCTAACTCGTTAGTTTCGTCTGCATTTGAAGCTGTATCACTTATATCGCAAGTATCTGAAGATAAATCATTTGTGTCGCAAGGATTTGAAGCTAAACCTTCTACATAGCATTGATTTGAAGCTAAATCATGTGATTCGCATGGATTGGAAGCTAACTCGATGGTTTCGTCTACATTTGAAGCTATAACACTTATATCGCTAGTATCTGAAGCTAAATAATTTGCTTCGCATGGATTTGAAGCTAAACTTTATACATCGCATTGATTTGAGGCTAAATCATGTAATTCGCTTGGATTGGAAGCTAAATCGTTTGGTTCGTCTGCATTTGAAGATATATCACTTATATTCCAAGTGTTTGAAGCTAAATCATTTGTGTCTCATGGATTTAGAGCTAAACCTTCTACATAGCATTGCTTTGCAGCAAAATCATGAGTTTCGCATGGATTTGAAGCTAACTCGTTTGTTTCGTCTGCATTTGAAGCTATAACACTTATATCGCTAGTATCTGAAGCTAAATAATTTGTTTCGCATGGATTTGAAGCTAAACTTTCTACATCACATTGATTTGAAGCTAAATCATGTAATTCGCTTGGATTGGAAGCTAAATCGTTTGTTTCGTCTGCATTTGAAGATATATCACTTATATCCCAAGTGTTTGAAGATAAATCATTTGTTTCGCATGGATTTGAAGCTAAACCTTCAACATAGCATTGATTTGCAGCTAAATCGTGTGTTTCGCGAGGATTTGAAGCTAACTCGTTTGTTTCGTCTGCATTTGAAGCTATATCACATGTATCCCAAGTGTTTGAAGCTCAATCATTTGCTTCGCATGGATTTGAAGCTAATCTTTCTACATCGCATTGTTTTGAAGTTAATTATGTGCTTCGCATGGATTTGGAGCTAACTCGTTTATTTCGTCTGCATTTGAAGCTATAACACTTATATCGCTTGTATCTGAAGCTAAATAATTTGTTTCGCATGGATTTGAAGCTAAACTTTCTACATCGCTTTGATTTGAAGCTAAATCAGGTAATTCGCTTGGATTGGAAGTTAAATTGTTAGTTTCGTCTGTATTTGAAGATATATCACTTATATCCCAAGTGTTTGAAGATAAATCATTAGTGTCTCATGGATTTGAAGCTAAACCTTCTACATAGCATTGATTTGCAGCTAAATCATGTGTTTCGCTTGGATATGAAGCTAACTCGTTTGTTTCCGTCTGCATTTGAAGCTATATCACTTATATCCCAAGTGTTTGAAGCTAAATCATTTGTTTCGAATGGATTTGAAACTAAACCTTCTACATCGCATTGATTTGAAGCTAAATCATTTGATTCGCTTGGATTGGAAGCTAACTCGTTGGTTTCGTCTGCATTTGAAGCTATATCACTTATATCCCAAGTGTTTGAAGCTAAATCATTTGTTTCGCATGGATTTGAAGCTAAACCTTCTACATCGCATTGATTTAAAGCTAAATCATGTGTTTCGCTTTGATTGGAAGCTAACTCGTTTGTTTCATCTGCATTTGCAGCTGTATCACTTATATCGCAAGTATCTGAAGCTAAATCATTTGTGTCGCAGGGTTTGAAGCTAATCCTTCTACATAGCATTGATTTGAAGCTTAATCATGTGTTTCGCATGGATTTGAAGCTAACTCGTTAGTTTCGTCTGCATTTGAAGCTGTATCACTTATATCGCAAGTATCTGAAGCTAAATCATTTGTGTCGCAAGGATTTGAAGCTAAACCATCTACATAGCATTGATTTGAAGCTAAATCATGTGATTCGCTTGGATTGAAAGCTAACTCGATGGTTTCGTCTACATTTGAAGCTATAACACTTATACCGCTAGTATCTGAAGCTAAATAATTTGCTTCGCATGGATTTGAAGCTAAACTTTATACATCGCATTGATTTGAAGCTAAATCATGTAATTCACTTGGATTGGTAGCTAAATCGTATGTTTCGTCTGCATTTGAAGATATATCACTTATACTCCAAGTGTTTGAAGCTAAATAATTTGTGTCTCATGGATTTGGAGCTAAACCTTCTACATAGCATTGCTTTCCAGCAAAATCATGAGTTTCGCATGGATTTGAAGCTAACTCGTTTGTTTCGTCTGCCTTTGAAGCTATATCACATATATCCCAAGTGTTTCAAGCTCAATCATTTGCTTCGCATGGATTTGAAGCTAATCCTTCTATATCGCATTGATTTGAAGCTAAATCATGTGTTTCGCATGGATTTGGAGCTAACTCGTTTATTTTGTCTGCATTTGTAGCTGTATCACTTATATCGCAAGTATCTGAAGCTAAATCATTTGTGTCTCATGGATTTGAAACTAAACCTTCTACATAGCATTGACTTGCAGCTAAATCATGTGTTTCGCATGGATTTGGAGCTAACTCGTTAGTTTCGTCTGCATTTGAAGCTATAACACTTATACCGCTAGTATCTGAAGCTAAATAATTTGCTTCGCATGGATTTGAAGCTAAACTTTATACATCGCATTGATTTGAAGCTAAATCATGTAATTCACTTGGATTGGTAGCTAAATCGTATGTTTCGTCTGCATTTGAAGATATATCACTTATACTCCAAGTGTTTGAAGCTAAATAATTTGTGTCTCATGGATTTGGAGCTAAACCTTCTACATAGCATTGCTTTCCAGCAAAATCATGAGTTTCGCATGGATTTGAAGCTAACTCGTTTGTTTCGTCTGCCTTTGAAGCTATATCACATATATCCCAAGTGTTTCAAGCTCAATCATTTGCTTCGCATGGATTTGAAGCTAATCCTTCTATATCGCATTGATTTGAAGCTAAATCATGTGTTTCGCATGGATTTGGAGCTAACTCGTTTATTTTGTCTGCATTTGTAGCTGTATCACTTATATCGCAAGTATCTGAAGCTAAATCATTTGTGTCTCATGGATTTGAAACTAAACCTTCTACATAGCATTGACTTGCAGCTAAATCATGTGTTTCGCATGGATTTGGAGCTAACTCGTTAGTTTCGTCTGCATTTGAAGCTATATCACTTATATCGCTAGTATCTGAAGCTAAATCATTTGTTTCCCATGGATTTCAAGCTGAACCTTCTACATCGCATTGATTTGCAGCTAAATCATGTGTTTCGCATAGATTTGAAGCTAAGCCTTAATAATTCGCATGGATTTGAAGCTAACTCGATAGTTTCGTCTGCAATCGAAGCTGTATCACTTATATCGCAAGTATCTGAAGCTAAATCATTTGTGTCTCATGGATTTGTAGCTAAACCTTCTACATAGCATTGATTTGCAGCTAAATCATGCGTTTCGCATGGATTTGGAGCTAACTCGTTTATTTCGTCTGCATTTGTAGCTGTATCACTTATATCGCAAGTATCTGAAGCTAAATCATTTGTGTCTCATGGATTTGTAGCTAAACCTTCTACATAGCATTGATTTGCAGCTAAATCATGCGTTTCGCTTGGATATGAAGCTAACTCGTTTGTTCCGTCTTCATTTGAAGCTATATCACATGTATCCCAAGTGTTTGAAGCTCAATCATTTGCTTCGCATGGATTTGAAGCTAAACTTTCTACATCGCATTGATTTGAAGCTAAATCATGTAATTAGCTTGGATTGGAAGCTAAATCGTTTGTTTCGTCTGCATTTGAAGATATATCACTTATATCCCAAGTGTTTGAAGATAAATCATTTGCTTCGCATGGATTTGAAGCTAAACCTTCTACATGGCATTGATTTAAAGCTAAATCATGTGTTTCGCTTGGATTGGAAGCTAACTCGTTTACTTCATCTGCATTTGAAGCCGTGTCACTTATATCGCAAGTATCTGAAGCTAAATCATTTGTGTCGCAAGGATTTAAAGCTAAAAATTCTACATAGCATTGATTTGATGCTTAATCATGTGTTTCGCATGGATTTGAAGCTAACTCGTTAGTTTCGTCTGCATTTGAAGCTATATCACTTATATTGCAAGTATCTGAAGCTAAATCATTTGTGTCGCAAGGATTTGAAGCTAAACCTTCTACATAGCATTGATTTGAAGCTTAATCATGTGTTTGGCATGGATTTGAAGCTAACTCGTTAGTTTCGTCTGCATTTGCAGCTATAACACTTATATCCCAAGTGTTTGAAAATAAATCATTTGTTTCGCATGGATTTGAAGCTAAACTTTCTACATCGCATTGATTTGAAGCTAAATCATGTAATTAGCTTGGATTGGAAGCTAAATCGTTTGTTTCGTCTGCATTTGAAGATATATCACTTATATCCCAAGTGTTTGAAGATAAATCATTTGCTTCGCATGGATTTGAAGCTAAACCTTCTACATGGCATTGATTTAAAGCTAAATCATGTGTTTCGCTTGGATTGGAAGCTAACTCGTTTACTTCATCTGCATTTGAAGCCGTGTCACTTATATCGCAAGTATCTGAAGCTAAATCATTTGTGTCGCAAGGATTTAAAGCTAAAAATTCTACATAGCATTGATTTGAAGCTTAATCATGTGTTTCGCATGGATTTGAAGCTAACTCGTTAGTTTCGTCTGCATTTGAAGCTATATCACTTATATTGCAAGTATCTGAAGCTAAATCATTTGTGTCGCAAGGATTTGAAGCTAAACCTTCTACATAGCATTGATTTGAAGCTTAATCATGTGTTTGGCATGGATTTGAAGCTAACTCGTTAGTTTCGTCTGCATTTGCAGCTATAACACTTATATCCCAAGTGTTTGAAAATAAATCATTTGTTTCGCATGGATTTGAAGCTAAACCTTCTACATAGCATTGATTTGCAGCTAAATCGTGTGTTTCGCGTGGATTTGAAGCTAACTCGTTTGTTTCGTCTGCATTTGAAGCTATATCACATGTATCCCAAGTGTTTGAAGCTCAATCATTTGCTTCGCATGGATTTGAAGCTAATCTTTCTACATCGCATTGATTTGAAGTTAATCATGTGTTTCGCATGGATTTGGAGCTAACTCGTTTATTTCGTCTGCACTTGAAGCTATAACACTTATATCGCTTGTATCTGAAGCTAAACAATTTGTTTCGCATGGATTTGAAGCTAAACTTTCTACATCGCTTTGATTTGAAGCTAAATCAGGTAATTCGCTTGGATTGGAAGTTAAATTGTTTGTTTCGTCTGTATTTGAAGATATATCACTTATATCCCAAGTGTTTGAAGATAAATCATTAGTGTCTCATGGATTTGAAGCTAAACCTTCTACATAGCATTGATTTGCAGCTAAATCATGTGTTTCGCTTGGATATGAAGCTAACTCGTTTGTTTCCGTCTGCATTTGAAGCTATATCACTTATATCCCAAGTGTTTGAAGCTAAATCATTTGCTTCGCATGGATTTGAAGCTAAACCTTCTACATGGCATTGATTTAAAGCTAAATCATGTGTTTCGCTTGCATTGGAAGCTAACTCGTTTATTTCATCTGCATTTGAAGCCGTGTCACTTATATCGCAAGTATCTGAAGCTAAATCATTCGTTTCGCATGGATTTGAAGCTAAACCTTCTACATCGCATTGATTTAAAGCTAAATCATGTGTTTCGCTTTGATTGGAAGCTAACTCGTTTGTTTCATCTGCATTTGCAGCAGTATCACTTATATCGCAAGTATCTGAAGCTAAATCATTTGTGTCGCAAGGATTTGAAGCTAATCCTTCTACATAGCGTTGCTTTGCAGCAAAATCATGAGTTTCGCATGGATTTGAAGCTAACTCGTTTGTTTCGTCTGCCTTTGAAGCTGTATCACATATATCCCAAGTGTTTCAAGCTCAATCATTTGCTTCGCATGGATTTGAAGCTAATCCTTCTATATCGCATTGATTTGAAGCTAAATCATGTGTTTCGCATGGATTTGGAGCTAACTCGTTTATTTTGTCTGCATTTGTAGCTGTGTCACTTATATCGCAAGTATCTGTAGCTAAATCATTTGTGTCTCATGGATTTGAAACTAAACCTTCTACATAGCATTGACTTGCAGCTAAATCATGTGTTTCGCTTGGATTTGTAGCTAACTCGTTAGTTTCGTCTGCATTTGAAGCTATATCACTTATATCGCTAGTATCTGAAGCTAAATCATTTGTTTCGCATGGATTTCAAGCTGAACCTTCTACATCGCATTGATTTGCAGCTAAATCATGTGTTTCGCATAGATTTGAAGCAAAGCCTTAATAATTCGCATGGATTTGAAGCTAACTCGTTAGTTTCGTCTGCATTTGAAGCTGTATCACTTATATCGCAAGTATCTGAAGCTAAATCATTTGTGTCGCATGGATTTGAAGCTAATCTTTCTACATCGCATTGATTTGAAGTTAATCATGTGTTTCGCATGGATTTGAAGCTAACTCGTTTATTTCGTCTGCATTTGAAGCTATAACACTTATATCGCTTGTATCTGAAGCTAAATAATTTGTTTCGCATGGATTTGAAGCTAAACTTTCTACATCGCTTTTATTTGAAGCTAAATCAGCTAATTCGCTTGGATTGGAAGTTAAATCGTTTGTTTCGTCTGCATTTGAAGATATATCACTTATATCCCAAGTGTTTGAAGATAAATCATTTGTTTCGCATGGATTTCAATCTAAACCTTCTATATTGCATTGATTTGCAGCTAAATCATGTGTTTCGCTTGGATATGAAGCTAACTCGTTTGTTTCCGTCTGCATTTGAAGCTATATCACTTATATCCCAAGTATCTGAAGCTAAATCATTAGTGTCTCATGGATTTGAAGCTAAACCTTCTACATAGCATTGATTTGCAGCTAAATCATGTGTTTCGCTTGGATATGAAGCTAACTCGTTTGTTTCCGTCTGCATTTGAAGCTATATCACTTATATCCCAAGTGTTTGAAGCTAAATCATTTGTTTCGCATGGATTTGAAACTAAACCTTCTACATCGCATTGATTTGAAGCTAAATCATGTGATTCGCTTGGGTTGGAAGCTAACTCGTTGGTTTCGTCTGCATTTGAAGCTATATCACTTATATCCCAAGTGTTTGAAGCTAAATCATTTGTTTCGCATGGATTTGAAGCTAAACCTTCTACATCGCATTGATTTAAAGCTAAATCATGTGTTTCGCTTGGATTGGAAGCTAACTCGTTTATTTCATCTGCATTTGCAGCTGTATCACTTATATCGCAAGTATCTGTAGCTAAATCATTTGTGTCGCAAGGATTTGAAGCTAATCCTTCTACATAGCATTGATTTGAAGCTTAATCATGTGTTTCGCATGGATTTGAAGCTAACTCGTTTGTTCCGTCTTCATTTGTAGCTATATCACATGTATCCCAAGTGTTTGAAGCTCAATCATTTGCTTCGCATGGATTTGAAGCTAAACTTTCTACATCGCATTGATTTGAAGCTAAATCATGTAATTAGCTTGGATTGGAAGCTAAATCGTTTGTTTCGTCTGCTTTTGAAGATATATCACTTATATCCCAAGTGTTTGAAGATAAATCATTTGCTTCGCATGGATTTGAAGCTAAACCTTCTAGATGGCATTGATTTAAAGCTAAATCATGTGTTTCGCTTGGATTGGAAGCTAACTCGTTTATTTCATCTGCATTTGAAGCCGTGTCGCTTATATCGCAAGTATCTGAAGCTAAATCATTTGTGTCGCATGGATTTGAAGCTAATCTTTCTACATCGCATTGATTTGTAGTTAATCATGTGTTTCGCATGGATTTGGAGCTAACTCGTTTATTTCGTCTGCATTTGAAGCTATA
Source organism: Megalopta genalis (assembly GCF_051020955.1). Classification (NCBI taxonomy): domain Eukaryota; kingdom Metazoa; phylum Arthropoda; class Insecta; order Hymenoptera; family Halictidae; genus Megalopta; species Megalopta genalis. The sequence continues at coordinate 16,078 of NW_027477892.1, forward strand.
ACACTTATATCGCTTGTATCTGAAGCTAAATAATTTGTTTCGCATGGATTTGAAGCTAAACTTTCTACATCGCTTTGATTTGAAGCTAAATCAGCTAATTCGCTTGGATTGGAAGTTAAATCGTTTGTTTCGTCTGCATTTGAAGATATATCACTTATATCCCAAGTGTTTGAAGATAAATCATTTGTTTCGCATGGATTTCAATCTAAACCTTCTATATTGCATTGATTTGCAGCTAAATCATGTGTTTCGCTTGGATATGAAGCTAACTCGTTTGTTTCCGTCTGCATTTGAAGCTATATCACTTATATCCCAAGTATCTGAAGCTAAATCATTAGTGTCTCATGGATTTGAAGCTAAACCTTCTACATAGCATTGATTTGCAGCTAAATCATGTGTTTCGCTTGGATATGAAGCTAACTCGTTTGTTTCCGTCTGCATTTGAAGCTATATCACTTATATCCCAAGTGTTTGAAGCTAAATCATTTGTTTCGCATGGATTTGAAACTAAACCTTCTACATCGCATTGATTTGAAGCTAAATCATGTGATTCGCTTGGATTGGAAGCTAACTCGTTGGTTTCGTCTGCATTTGAAGCTATATCACTTATATCCCAAGTGTTTGAAGCTAAATCATTTGGTTCGCATGGATTTGAAGCTAAACCTTCTACATCGCAATGATTTAAAGCTAAATCATGTGTTTCGCTTTGATTGGAAGCTAACTCGTTTGTTTCATCTGCATTTGCAGCTGTATCACTTATATCGCAAGTATCTGAAGCTAAATCATTTGTGTCGCAAGGATTTGAAGCTAATCCTTCTACATAGCATTGATTTGTAGCTCAATCATGTGTTTCGCATGGATTTGAAGCTAACTCGTTAGTTTCGTCTGCATTTGAAGCTGTATCACTTATATCGCTAGTATCTGAAGCTAAATAATTTGTTTCGCATGGATTTGAAGCTAAACTTTCTACATCACATTGATTTGAAGCTAAATCATGTAATTCGCTTGGATTGGAAGCTAAATCGTTTGTTTCGTCTGCATTTGAAGATATATCACTTATATCCCAAGTGTTTGAAGATAAATCATTTGTTTCCCATGGATTTGAAGCTAAACCTTCAACATAGCATTGATTTGCAGCTAAATCGTGTGTTTCGCGAGGATTTGAAGCTAACTCGTTTGTTTCGTCTGCATTTGAAGCTATATCACATGTATCCCAAGTGTTTGAAGCTCAATCATTTGCTTCGCATGGATTTGAAGCTAATCTTTCTACATCGCATTGTTTTGAAGTTAATTATGTGCTTCGCATGGATTTGGAGCTAACTCGTTTATTTCGTCTGCATTTGAAGCTATAACACTTATATCGCTTGTATCTGAAGCTAAATAATTTGTTTCGCATGGATTTGAAGCTAAACTTTCTACATCGCTTTGATTTGAAGCTAAATCAGGTAATTCGCTTGGATTGGAAGTTAAATTGTTAGTTTCGTCTGTATTTGAAGATATATCACTTATATCCCAAGTGTTTGAAGATAAATCATTAGTGACTCATGGATTTGAAGCTAAACCTTCTACATAGCATTGATTTGCAGCTAAATCATGTGTTTCGCTTGGATATGAAGCTAACTCGTTTGTTTCCGTCTGCATTTGAAGCTATATCACATATATCCCAAGTGTTTGAAGCTAAATCATTTGTTTCGAATGGATTTGAAACTAAACCTTCTACATCGCATTGATTTGAAGCTAAATCATTTGATTCGCTTGGATTGGAAGCTAACTCGTTGGTTTCGTCTGCATTTGAAGCTATATCACTTATATCCCAAGTGTTTGAAGCTAAATCATTTGTTTCGCATGGATTTGAAGCTAAACCTTCTACATCGCATTGATTTAAAGCTAAATCATGTGTTTCGCTTTGATTGGAAGCTAACTCGTTTGTTTCATCTGCATTTGCAGCTGTATCACTTATATCGCAAGTATCTGAAGCTAAATCATTTGTGTCGCAGGGTTTGAAGCTAATCCTTCTACATAGCATTGATTTGAAGCTTAATCATGTGTTTCGCATGGATTTGAAGCTAACTCGTTAGTTTCGTCTGCATTTGAAGCTGTATCACTTATATCACAAGTATCTGAAGCTAAATCATTTGTGTCGCAAGGATTTGAAGCTAAACCATCTACATAGCATTGATTTGAAGCTAAATCATGTGATTCGCTTGGATTGAAAGCTAACTCGATGGTTTCGTCTACATTTGAAGCTATAACACTTATACCGCTAGTATCTGAAGCTAAATAATTTGCTTCGCATGGATTTGAAGCTAAACTTTATACATCGCATTGATTTGAAGCTAAATCATGTAATTCACTTGGATTGGTAGCTAAATCGTATGTTTCGTCTGCATTTGAAGATATATCACTTATACTCCAAGTGTTTGAAGCTAAATAATTTGTGTCTCATGGATTTGGAGCTAAACCTTCTACATAGCATTGCTTTCCAGCAAAATCATGAGTTTCGCATGGATTTGAAGCTAACTCGTTTGTTTCGTCTGCCTTTGAAGCTATATCACATATATCCCAAGTGTTTCAAGCTCAATCATTTGCTTCGCATGGATTTGAAGCTAATCCTTCTATATCGCATTGATTTGAAGCTAAATCATGTGTTTCGCATGGATTTGGAGCTAACTCGTTTATTTTGTCTGCATTTGTAGCTGTATCACTTATATCGCAAGTATCTGAAGCTAAATCATTTGTGTCTCATGGATTTGAAACTAAACCTTCTACTTAGCATTGACTTGCAGCTAAATCATGTGTTTCGCATGGATTTGGAGCTAACTCGTTAGTTTCGTCTGCATTTGAAGCTATAACACTTATACCGCTAGTATCTGAAGCTAAATAATTTGCTTCGCATGGATTTGAAGCTAAACTTTATACATCGCATTGATTTGAAGCTAAATCATGTAATTCACTTGGATTGGTAGCTAAATCGTATGTTTCGTCTGCATTTGAAGATATATCACTTATACTCCAAGTGTTTGAAGCTAAATAATTTGTGTCTCATGGATTTGGAGCTAAACCTTCTACATAGCATTGCTTTCCAGCAAAATCATGAGTTTCGCATGGATTTGAAGCTAACTCGTTTGTTTCGTCTGCCTTTGAAGCTATATCACATATATCCCAAGTGTTTCAAGCTCAATCATTTGCTTCGCATGGATTTGAAGCTAATCCTTCTATATCGCATTGATTTGAAGCTAAATCATGTGTTTCGCATGGATTTGGAGCTAACTCGTTTATTTTGTCTGCATTTGTAGCTGTATCACTTATATCGCAAGTATCTGAAGCTAAATCATTTGTGTCTCATGGATTTGAAACTAAACCTTCTACATAGCATTGACTTGCAGCTAAATCATGTGTTTCGCATGGATTTGGAGCTAACTCGTTAGTTTCGTCTGCATTTGAAGCTATATCACTTATATCGCTAGTATCTGAAGCTAAATCATTTGTTTCCCATGGATTTCAAGCTGAACCTTCTACATCGCATTGATTTGCAGCTAAATCATGTGTTTCGCATAGATTTGAAGCTAAGCCTTAATAATTCGCATGGATTTGAAGCTAACTCGATAGTTTCGTCTGCAATCGAAGCTGTATCACTTATATCGCAAGTATCTGAAGCTAAATCATTTGTGTCGCAAGGATTTGAAGCTAAACTTTCTACATAGCATTGATTTGAAGCTTAATCAAGTGTTTCGTATGGATTTGAAGCTAACTCGTTAGTTTCATCTGCATTTGTAGCTATAAAACTTATATCGCTAGTATCTGAAGCTAAATAATTTGCTTCGCATGGATTTGAAGCTAAACTTTCTACATCGCATTGATTTGAAGCTAAATCATGTGTTTCGCGTGGATTGGTAGCTAAATCGTTTGTTTCGTCTGCATTTGAAGATATATCACTTATATCCCAAGTGTTTGAAGATAAATCATTTGTTTCGCATGGATTTGAAGCTAAACCTTCTACATAGCATTGATTTGCAGCTAAATTGTGTGTTTCGCGTGGATTTGAAGCTAACTCGTCTGTTTCGTCTGCATTTGAAGCTATATCACATGTATCCCAAGTGTTTGAAGCTCAATCATTTGCTTCGCATGGATTTGAAGCTAATCTTTCTACATCGCATTGATTTGAAGTTAATCATGTGTTTCGCATGGATTTGGAGCTAACTCGTTTATTTCGTCTGCATTTGAAGCTATAACACTTATATCGCTTGTATCTGAAGCTAAATAATTTGTTTCGCATGGATTTGAAGCTAAACTTTCTACATCGCTTTGATTTGAAGCTAAATCAGGTAATTCGCTTGGATTGGAAGTTAAATGGTTTGTTTCGTCTGCATTTGAAGATATATCACATATATCCCAAGTGTTTCAAGCTCAATCATTTGCTTCGCATGGATTTGGAGCTAATCCTTCTATATCGCATTGATTTGAAGCTAAATCATGTATTTCGCATGGATTTGGAGCTAACTCGTTTATTTTGTCTGCATTTGTAGCTGTATCACTTATATCGCAAGTATCTGAAGCTAAATCATTTGTGTCTCATGGATTTGAAACTAAACCTTCTACATAGCATTGACTTGCAGCTAAATCATGTGTTTCGCATGGATTTGAAGCTAACTCGTTAGTTTCGTCTGCATTTGAAGCTGTATCACTTATATTGCAAGTATCTGAAGCTAAATCATTCGTGTCGCAAGGATGTGAAGCTAAACCTTCTACATAGCATTGATTTGAAGCTTAATCATGTGTTTCGCATGGATTTGAAGCTAACTCGTTAGTTTCGTCTGCATTTGAAGCTATAACACTTATATCGCTAGTATCTGAAGCTAAATAATTTGTTTCGCATGGATTTGAAGCTAAACTTTCTACATCACATTGATTTGAAGCTAAATCATGTAATTCGCTTGGATTGAAAGCTAAATCGTTTGTTTCGTCTGCATTTGAAGATATATCACTTATATCCCAAGTGTTTGAAGATAAATCATTTGTTTCGCATGGATTTGAAGCTAAACCTTCTACATAGCATTGATTTGCAGCTAAATCGTGTGTTTCGCGAGGATTTGAAGCTAACTCGTTTGTTTCCGTCTGCATTTGAAGCTATATCACTTATATCCCAAGTATCTGATGCTAAATCATTTGTGTCACAAGGATTTGAAGCTAATCCTTCTACATAGCATTGATTTGAAGCTTAATCATGTGTTTCGCATGGATTTGAAGCCAACTCGTTAGTTTCGTCTGCATTTGAAGCTGTATCACTTACATCGCAAGTATCTGAAGCTAAATCATTTGTGTCGCAAGGATTTGAAGCTAAACCTTCTACATAGCATTGATCTGAAGCTTAATCATGTGTTTCGTATGGATTTGAAGCTAAATCGTTAGTTTCATCTGCATTTGAAGCTATATCACTTATATCGCTAGTATCTGAAGCTAAATCATTTGTTTCGCATGGATTTCAAGCTGAACCTTCTACATCGCATTGATTTGCAGCTAAATCATGTGTTTCGCATAGATTTGAAGCAAAGCCTTAATAATTCGCATGGATTTAAAGCTAACTCGTTAGTTTCGTCTGCATTTGAAGGTGTATCACTTACATCTCAAGTATCTTAAGCTAAATCATTTGTGTCGCAAGGATTTGAAGCTAAACCTTCTACATAGCATTGATTTGAAGCTTAATCAAGTGTTTCGTATGGATTTGAAGCTAACTGGATAGTTTCATCTGCATTTGAAGCTATAAAACTTATATCGCTAGTATCTGAAGCTAAATAATTTGCTTCGCATGGATTTGAAGCTAAACTTTCTACATCGCATTGATTTGAAGCTAAATCATGTAATTCGCTCGGATTGGAAGCTAAATCCTTTGTTTCGTCTGCATTTGAATATATATCACTTCTATCCCAAGTGTTTGAAGCTAAATCAATTGCTTCGCATGGATTTGAAGCTAAACCTTCTACATCGCATTGATTTAAATCTAAATCATGTGTTTCGCTTGGATTGGAAGCTGACTCGTTTATTTCATCTGCATTTGAAGCCGTGTCACTTATATCGCAAGTATCTGAAGCTAAATCATTTGTGTCGCAAGGATTTGAAGCTAAACCTTCTACATAGCATTGATTTGAACCTTAATAATGTGTTTGGTATGGATTTGAAGCTAACTCGTTAGTTTCATCTGCATTTGAAGCTATAACACTTATATCGCTTGTATCTGAAGCTAAATAATTTGTTTCGCATGGATTTGAAGCTAAACTTTCTACATCGCTTTGATTTGAAGCTAAATCAGGTAATTCGCTTGGATTGGAAGTTAAATCGTTTGTTTCGTCTGCATTTGAAGATATATCACTTATATCCGAAGTGTTTGAAGATAAATCATTTGTTTCGCATGGATTTCAAGCTAAACCTTCTACATTGCATTGATTTGCACCTAAATCATGTGTTTCGCTTGGATATGAAGCTAACTCGTTTGTTTCCGTCTGCATTTGAAGCTATATCACTTATATCCCAAGTACCTGAAGCTAAATCATTTGTGTCGCAAGGATTTGAAGCTAAACCTTCTACATAGCATTGATCTGAAGCTTAATCATGTGTTTCGTATGGATTTGAAGCTAACTCGTTAGTTTCATCTGCATTTGAAGCTATATCACTTATATCGCTAGTATCTGAAGCTAAATCATTTGTTTCGCATGGATTTCAAGCTGAACCTTCTACATCGCACTGATTTGCAGCTAAATCATGTGTTTCGCATAGATTTGAAGCAAAGCCTTAATAATTCGCATGGATTTAAAGCTAACTCGTTAGTTTCGTCTGCATTTGAAGGTGTATCACTTACATCTCAAGTATCTTAAGCTAAATCATTTGTGTCGCAAGGATTTGAAGCTAAACCTTCTACATAGCATTGATTTGAAGCTTAATCAAGTGTTTCGTATGGATTTGAAGCTAACTGGATAGTTTCATCTGCATTTGAAGCTATAAAACTTATATCGCTAGTATCTGAAGCTAAATAATTTGCTTCGCATGGATTTGAAGCTAAACTTTCTACATCGCATTGATTTGAAGCTAAATCATGTAATTAGCTCGGATTGGAAGCTAAATCGTTTGTTTCGTCTGCATTTGAAGATATATCACTTCTATCCCAAGTGTTTGAAGCTAAATCAATTGCTTCGCATGGATTTGAAGCTAAACCTTCTACATCGCATTGATTTAAATCTAAATCATGTGTTTCGCTTGGATTGGAAGCTGACTCGTTTATTTCATCTGCATTTGAAGCCGTGTCACTTATATCGCAAGTATCTGAAGCTAAATCATTTGTGTCGCAAGGATTTGAAGCTAAACCTTCTACATAGCATTGATTTGAACCTTAATAATGTGTTTGGTATGGATTTGAAGCTAACTCGTTAGTTTCATCTGCATTTGAAGCTATAACACTTATATCGCTTGTATCTGAAGCTAAATAATTTGTTTCGCATGGATTTGAAGCTAAACTTTCTACATCGCTTTGATTTGAAGCTAAATCAGGTAATTCGCTTGGATTGGAAGTTAAATCGTTTGTTTCGTCTGCATTTGAAGATATATCACTTATATCCGAAGTGTTTGAAGATAAATCATTTGTTTCGCATGGATTTCAAGCTAAACCTTCTACATTGCATTGATTTGCAGCTAAATCATGTGTTTCGCTTGGATATGAAGCTAACTCGTTTGTTTCCGTCTGCATTTGAAGCTATATCACTTATATCCCAAGTATTTGAAGCTAAATCATTAGTGTCTCATGGATTTGAAGCTAAACCTTCTACATAGCATTGATTTGCAGCTAAATCATGTGTTTCGCTTGGATATGAAACTAACTCGTTTGTTTCCGTCTGCATTTGAAGCTATATCACTTATATCCCAAGTGTTTGAAGCTAAATCATTTGTGTCGCATGGATTTGAAACTAAACCTTCTACATCGCATTGATTTGAAGCTAAATCATGTGATTCGCTTGGATTGGAAGCTAACTCGTTGGTTTCGTCTGCATTTGAAGCTATATCACTTATATCCCAAGTGTTTGAAGCTAAATCATTTGTGTCTCATGGATTTGAAGCTAAACCTTTTACATAGCATTGCTTTGCAGCAAAATCACGAGTTTCGCATGGATTTCAAGCTAACTCGTTTGTTTCGTCTGCCTTTGAAGCTATATCACATATATCCCAAGTGTTTCAAGCTCAATCATTCGCTTCGCATGGATTTGAAGCTAATCCTTCTACATCCCATTGATTTGAAGCTAAATCATGTGTTTCGCATGGATTTGGAGCTAACTCGTTTATTTTGTCTGCATTTGTTGCAGTATCACTTATATCGCAAGTATCTGAAGCTAAATCATTTTTGTCTCATGGATTTGAAACTAAACCTTCTACATAGCATTGACCTGCAGCTGAATCATGTGTCTCGCTTGGATTTGGAGCTAACTCGTTAGTTTCGTCTGCATTTGAAGCTATATCACTTATATCGCTAGTATCTGAAGCTAAATAATTTGCTTCGCATGGATTTGAAGCTAAACTTTCTACATCGCATTGATTTGAAGCTAAATCATGTAATTCGCTCGGATTGGAAGCTAAATCGTTTGTTTCGTCTGCATTTGAAGATATATCACTTATATCCCAAGTGTTTGAAGATAAATCATTTGTTTCGCATGGATTTCAAGCTAAACCTTCTACATGGCATTGATTTGAAGCTAATTCATGTGATTCGCTTGGATTGGAAGCTAACTCGATGGTTTCGTCTACATTTGAAGCTATATCACTTATATCCCAAGTGTTTGAAGCTAAATCATTTGCTTCGCATGGATTTGAAGCTAAACCTTCTACATCGCATTGATTTAAAGCTAAATCATGTGTTTCGCTTGGATTGGAAGCTGACTCGTTTATTTCATCTGCATTTGAAGCCGTGTCACTTATATCGCAAGTATCTGAAGCTAAATCATTTGTGTCTCATGGATTTGAAACTAAGCCTTCTACATAGCATTGACCTGCAGCTAAATCATGTGTCTCGCTTGGATTTGGAGCTAACTCGTTAGTTTCGTCTACATTTGAAGCTATATCACTTATATCGCTAGTATCTGAAGCTAAATCATTTGTTTCGCATGGATTTCAAGCTGAACCTTCTACATCGCATTGATTTGCAGCTAAATCATGTGTTTCGCATAGATTTGAAGCAAAGCTTTAATAATTCGCATGGATTTGATGCTAACTCGTTAGTTTCGTCTGCATTTGAAGCTGTATCACTTACATCGCAAGTATCTGAAGCTAAATCATTTGTGTCGCAAGGATTTGAAGCTAAACCTTCTACATAGCATTGATTTGAAGCTTAATCAAGTGTTTCGTATGGATTTGAAGCTAACTCGTTAGTTTCATCTGCATTTGAAGCTATAAAACTTATATCGCTAGTATCTGAAGCTAAATCATTTGTTTCGCATGGATTTCAAGCTGAACCTTCTACATCGCATTGATTTGCAGCTAAATCATGTGTTTCGCATAGATTTGAAGCAAAGCTTTAATAATTCGCATGGATTTGAAGCTAACTCGTTAGTTTCGTCTGCATTTGAAGCTGTATCACTTACATCGCAAGTATCTGAAGCTAAATCATTTGTGTCGCAAGGATTTGAAGCTAAACCTTCTACATCGCATTGATTTGAAGCTAAATCATGTAATTCGCTCGGATTGGAAGCTAAATCGTTTGTTTCGTCTGCATTTGAAGATATATCACTTATATCCCAAGTGTTTGAAGATAAATCATTTGTTTCGCATGGATTTCAAGCTAAACCTTCTACATGGCATTGATTTGAAGCTAAATCATGTGATTCGCTTGGATTGGAAGCTAACTCGATGGTTTCGTCTACATTTGAAGCCATATCACTTATATCCCAAGTGTTTGAAGCTAAATCATTTGCTTCGCATGGATTTGAAGCTAAACCTTCTACATCGCATTGATTTAAAGCTAAATCATGTGTTTCGCTTGGATTGGAAGCTAACTCCTTTATTTCATCTGCATTTGCAGCTGTATCACTTATATCGCAAGTATCTGAAGCTAAATCATTTGTGTCGCAAGGATTTGAAGCTAATCCTTCTACATAGCATTGATTTGAAGCTTAATCATGTGTTTCGCATGGATTTGAAGCTAACTCGTTAGTTTCGTCTGCATTTGAAGCTGTATCACTTACATCGCAAGTATCTGAAGCTAAATCATTTGTGTCGCAAGGATTTGAAGCTAAACCTTCTACATAGCATTGATTTGAAGCTTAATCAAGTGTTTCGTATGGATTTGAAGCTAACTCGTTAGTTTCATCTGCATTTGAAGATATATCACTTATATCCCAAGTGCTTGAAGATAAATCATTTGTTTCGCATGGATTTGAAGCTAAACCTTCCACATAGCATTGATTTGCAGCTAAATCATGTGTTTCGCTTGGATTTGAATGTATACCTTCTACATCGCATTGATTTGATGCTAAATCATGTTTTTCGTTTGGATTTGAAGCTAAACCTTCTACATCGTATTGATTTGCAGCTAAATCATGTGTTTCGCATGGATGTGAAGCTAAGTCGGTCGTTTCGCCTGCATTTGATGCTATATAAATTATATCGCAAGTATCTGAAGCTAAATCATTTGTTTCGTATAGATTTGAAGTTTAAACTTCTACATCGCTTTGATTTGTAGCTAAATCGTGCGTTTTGCATGGTTTAGATGCTAACTCGTTTGTTTCCGCTGCATTTGAAGCTATATCAGTTATATCGCAAGTATCTGATGCTAAATCATTTGTTTCGCATGGATTTGAAGCTAAACCTTCTACATCGCATTAATTTGAAGCTAAATCATGTGTTTTGCATGGATTTGATGCTAACTCGTTTGTTTCCCCTGCATTTGAAGCTATATCAGTTATATCGCCAGTATCTGATGCTAAATCATTTGTTTCGCATGGATTTGAAGCTAAACCTTCTACATCGCATTGATTTGAAGCTAAATGATGTGTATCGCATGGATTCTGATGCTAACTCGTTTGATTCGTCTGCATTTGAAGCTATATCACTTATATCGCAAGTATCTGAAGCTAAATCATTTGTTTCGCATGGATTAGAAGCTAAACCTTCTACATCGCATTGATTTGCAACTAAATCATGTGTTTCGCATGGATTTGAAGCTAAATCGGTCGTTTCGCCTGCATTCGAAGCAATATCAATGTATCGCAAGTATCTGAACCTAAATCATTTGTTTCGCATGGATTTGAAGCTAAACCTTCTACTTCGCATGGATTTAAAGCTAAATGATGTGTATCGCATGGATTTTGAAGCTAACTCGTTTGATTCGTCTGCATTTGAAACTATATCAGTTATATCGCAAGTATCTGAAGCTAAATCATTAGTGTCTCATGGATTTGAAGCTAAACCTTCTACATAGCATTGATTTGCAGATAAAACATGTGTTTCGCTTGGATATGAAGCTAACTCGTTTGTTTCCGTCTGCATTTGAAGCTATATCACTTATATCCCAAGTGTTTGAAGCTAAATCATTTGTTTCGCATGGATTTGAAACTAAACCTTCTACATCGCAATGATTTGAAGCTAAATCATGTGACTCGCTTGGATTGGAAGCTAACTCGTTGGTTTCGTCTTCATTTGAAGCTATATCACTTATATCCCAAGTGTTTGAAGCTAAATCATTTGTTTCGCATGGATTTGAAGCTAAACCTTCTACATCGCATTGATTTAAAGCTAAATCATGTGTTTCGCTTGGATTGGAAGCTAACTCGTTTATTTCATCTGCATTTGCTGCTGTATCACTTATATCGCAAGTATCTGAAGCTAAATCATTTGTGTCGCAAGGATTTGAAGCTAATCCTTCTACATAGCTTTGATTTGAAGCTTAATCATGTGTTTCGCATGGACTTGAAGCAAACTCGTTAGTTTCGTCTGCATTTGAAGCTGTATCACTTATATCGCAAGTATCTGAAGCTAAATCATTTGTGTCTCATGGATTTGAAGCTAAACCTTCTACATAGCATTGATTTGCAGCTAAATCGTGTGTTTCGCGTGGATTTGAAACTAACTCGTTTGTTTCGTCTGCATTTGAAGCTATATCACATGTATCCCAAGTGTTTGAAGCTCAATCATTTGCTTCGCATTGATTTGAAGCTAATCTTTCTACATCGCATTGATTTGAAGTTAATCATGTGTTTCGCATGGATTTGGAGCTAACTCGTTTATTTCGTCTGCATTTGAAGCTATAACACTTATATCGCTTGTATCTGAAGCTAAATAATTTGTTTCGCATGGATTTGAAGCTAAACTTTCTACATCGCTTTGATTTGAAGCTAAATCAGGTAATTCGCTTGGATTGGAAGTTAAATCGTTTGTTTCGTCTGCATTTGAAGATATATCACTTATATCCCAAGTGTTTGAAGATAAATCATTTGTTTCGCATGGATTTCAAGCTAAACCTTCTACATTGCATTGATTTGCAGCTAAATCATGTGTTTTGCTTGGATATGAAGCTAACTCGTTTGTTTCGTCTTCATTTGAAGCTATATCATATGTATCCCAAGTGTTTGAAGCGCAATCATTTGCTTCGCATGGATTTGAAGCTAATCCTTCTACATCGCATTGATTTGAAGCTAAATCATGTGTATCGCATGGATTTGGAGCTAACTCGTTTATTTCGTCTGCATTTGTAGCTGTATCACTTATATCGCAAGTATCTGAAGCTAAATCATTTGTGTCTCATGGATTTGAATCTAAATCTTGTGATCCGCTTGCATTTGAAGCTAACTCGGTTGTTTCGTCTGCATTTGTAGCTATACCACTTATATCGCTAGTATCTGAAGCTAAAACATTTGTGTCTCATGGATTTGAAGCTAAACCTTCTACTTCGAATTGATTTCAAGCTAAATCATGTGTTCCGCATGGATTTCAAGCTAAACCTTCTACATTGCATTGATTTGCAGCTAAATCATGTGTTTCGCTTGGATATGAAGCTAACTCGTTTGTTTCCGTCTGCATTTGAAGCTATATCACTTATACCCCAAGTATCTGAAGCTAAATCATTAGTGTCTCATGGATTTGAAGCTAAACCTTCTACATAGCATTGATTTGCAGCTAAATCATGTGTTTCGCTTGGATATGAAGCTAACTCGTTTGTTTCCATCTGCATTTGAAGCTATATCAGTTATATCGCAAGTATCTGATGCTAAATCATTGTTTCGCATGGATTTGAAGCTAAACCTTCTACATCGCATTAATTTGAAGCTAAATCATGTGTTTTGCATGCATTTGAAGCTAACTCGTTTGTTTCCCCTGCATTTGAAGCTATATCAGTTATATCGCCAGTATCTGATGCTAAATCATTTGTTTCGCATGGATTTGAAGCTAAACCTTCTACACCGTATTGATTTGAAGCTAAATCATGTGTTTCTCTTGGATTTGAAGCTAAACCGTCTACGTCGCATTGATTTGAAACTAAATCATGTTTTTTGCATGGATTTGATGCTAACTCGTTTGTTTCCCCTGCATTTGAAGCTATATCAGTTATATCGCCAGTATCTGATGCTAAATCATTTGTTTCGCATGGATTTGAAGCTAAACCTTCTACACCGTATTGATTTGAAGCTAAATCATGTGTTTCGCTTGGATTTGAAGCTAAACCGTCTACGTCGCATTGATTTGAAACTAAATCATGTTTTTTGCATGGATTTGATGCTAACTCGTTTGTTTCTCCTGCATTTGAAGCTATATCACTTATATCGCAAATATGTGAACCTCAATCATATGTTTCGCATGAACTTGAAGCTAAACCTTCTACATCGCATTGATTTGAAGCTTAATCATGTGTTTCGTTTGGATTTGAAGATATACCTTCTACATCGCTTTGATTTGAAGCTAAATCATGTGTTTTGCATGGAATTGATGCTAACTCGTTTGTTTTCCCTGGATTTGATAATATATCAGTTATATCGCCAGTATCTGATGCTAAATCATTTGTTTCGCATGGATTTGAAGCTAAGCCTTCTACTTCGTATCGATTTGAAGTTAAATGATATGTATCGCATGGATTTTGAAGCTTCCCCGTTTGATTCGTCTGCATTTCCTGCTATATCACTTATATCCCAAGTGTTTGTAGGTAAATCATTTGTTTCGCATGGATTTGAAGCTAAACCTTCTACATCGCATTTATTTGAAGCTAAATCATGTGTTTTGCATGGATTTTATGCTAACTCGTTTGTTTCCCCTGCATTTGAAGCTATATCAGTTATATCGCAAGTATCTGAGGCTAAATCATTTGTCTCGCATGGATTTGAAGCTAAACCTTCTACACCGCATTGATTTACAGCTAAATCATGTGATTCGCTTGGCTTTGAAGCTAACTCGTTTGTTTCGTCTGCATTTGAAGCTATATCACTTATATCGCAAGTGTTTGAAGCTAAATCATGAGTTTTGCATGGATTTGAAGTTAACTTGTTAGTTTCGCCTGCATTTGAAGCAATATCAATGTGTCGCAAGTATCTGAACCTAAATCATTTGTTTCGCATGGATTTGAAGCTAAGACTTCTACTTCGTATCGATTTGAAGTTAAATGATATGTATCGCATGGATTTTGGAGCTTCCCCGTTTGATTCGTCTGCATTTCCTGCTATATCACTTATATCCCAAGTGTTTGTAGGTAAATCATTTGTTTCGCATGGATTTGATGCTAAATCTTCTACATCGCATTGATTTGAAGCTAAATCATGTGTTGCGCTTGGATTTGAATCTATACCTTCTACATCGCATTGATTTGAAGCTAAATCATGTTTTTCGTTTGGATTTGAAGATATAACTTCTACATCGCTTTGATTTGAAGCTAAATCATGTGTTTTGCATGGTGTTGATGCTAACTCGTTTGTTTCCCCTGCATTTGAAGCTGTATCACATATATCGCAAGTATCTTAAGCTAAATCATTTGTTTCGCATGGATTTGATGCTAAACCTTCTACATCGCATTGATTTGAAGCTAAATCATGTGTTGCGCTTGGATTTGAATGTATACCTTCTACATCGCATTGATTTGAAGCTAAATCATGTTTTTCGTTTGGATTTGAAGCTAAACCTTCTACATCGTATTGATTTGCAGCTAAATCATTTGTTTCGCATGGATTAGAAGCTAAACCTTCTACATCGCATTGATTTGCAACTAAATCATGTGTTTCGCATGGATTTGAAGCTAAATCGGTCGTTTCGCCTGCATTTGAAGCAATATCAATGTATCGCAAGTATCTGAACCTAAATCATTTGTTTCGCATGGATTTGAAGCTAAACCTTCTACATCGCATTGATTTGAAGCTAAATCATATGTTTCGCTTGGATTTGAAACTATACCTTCTACATCGCTTTGATTTGAAGCTAAATCATGTGTTTTGCATGGATTTGATGCTTATTCGTTTGTTCCCCCTGCATTTGAAGCTATTTCAGTTATATCGCAAGTATCTGAGGCCAAATCATGTGTTTCATCTGGGATTTGAAGCTAAACCTTTTACATCGCATTGATTTGCAGCTAAATCATGTGTTTTGCATGGTCTTTATGCTAACTCGTTTGTTTCCACTGCATTTGAAGCTATATCAGTTATATCGCAAGTATCTGATGCCAAATCATTTGTTTCGCATGGATTTGAAGCTAAACCCTGTACATCGCATTGATTTGCAGCTAAATCATCTGTTTCGCATGGATTTGAAGCTAACTCGGTCGTTTCGCCTGCATTTGATGCTATATCACTTATATCGCAAGTGTTTGAAGCTAAATCATTTGTTTCGCATGGATTTGAAGCTAAACCTTCTACATCGCATTGATTTGAAGCTAAATCATGTGTTTCGCTTGGATTTGAAGCTATACCATCTACATAGCATTGATTTGCAGCTAAATCATGTGTTTCGCATGGATTTGAAGCTAACTCCGTCTTTTCGCCTGCATTTGATGCTATATCACTTATATCGCAAGTATCTGAAACTAAATCATTTGTTTCGTATAGATTTGAAGTTTAACCTTCTACATCGCATTGATTTGAAGCTAAATCATGTATTTTGCATGGATTTGAAGCTAACTCGTTAGTGTCGACTGCATTTGAAGCAATATCAATGTATCGCAAGTATCTGAACCTAAATCATTTGTTTCGCATGGATTTGAAGCTAAACCTTCTACATCGCATTGATTTGAAGCTAAATCATATGTTTCGCTTGGATTTGAAACTATACCTTCTACATCGCTTTGATTTGAAGCTAAATCAAGTGTTTTGCATGGAATTGATGCTAACTCGTATGTTTCCCCTGCATTTGAAGCTATTTCGGTTATATCGCAAGTGTCTGATGCTAAATCATTTGTCTCGCATGGATTTGACGATAAACCTTCTACATCGCATTGATTTGAAGCTAAATCATGTATTGCGCTTGGATTTGAATCTATACCTTCTACATCGCATTCATTTGAAGCTAAATCATGTGTTTCGTTTGGATTTGAAGATACACCTTCTACATCGCTTTGATTTGAAGCTAAATCATGTGTTTTGCATGGAATTGATGCTAACTCGTTTGTTTCCCCTGCATTTGAAGCTATTTCAGTTATGTCGCAACTATCTGATACTAAATCATTTGTTTCGCATGGATTTGAAGCTAATCCTTTTACATCGCATTGATTTAAAGCGAAATGATGTGTATCGCATGGATTTTGAAGCTAACTCGTTTGATTCGTCTGCATTTGAAGCTACATCAGTTATATCGCAAGTATCTGATGCTAAATCATTTGTTTCGCATGGATTTGAAGCAAAACCTTCTACATCGCATTGATTTGCAGCTAAATCATGTGTTTCGCATGGATTTGAAGCTAACTCGTTCGTTTCGCCTGCATTTGATGCTATATCACTTATATCGCAAGTGTTTGAAGCTAAATCATTTGTTTCGCATGGATTTGAAGCTAAACCTTCTACATCGCATTGATTTGAAGCTAAATCATGTGTTTCGTTTGGATTTGAAGATATACCTTCTACATCGCTTTGATTTGAAGCTAAATCATGTGTTTTGCATGGATTTGAAGCTAACTCGGTCGTTTCGCCTGCATTTGATGCTATATCACTTATATCGCAAGTATCTGAAGCTAAATCATTTGTTTCGTATAGATTTGAAGTTTAACCTTCTACATCGCATTGATTTGAGGCTAAATCATGTGTTTCGTTTGGATTTGAAGATATACCTTCTACATCGCTTTGATTTGAAGCTAAATCATGTGTTTTGCATGGAATCGATGCTAACTCGTTTGTTTCCCCTGCATTTGAAGCTATTTCAGTTATGTCGCAACTATCTGATACTAAATCATTTGTTTCGCATGGATTTGAAGCTAATCCTTCTACATCGCATTGATTTAAAGCGAAATGATGTGTATCGCATGGATTTTAAAGCTAACTCGTATGATTCGTCTGCATTTGAAGCTATATCAGTTATATCGCAAGTATCTGATGCTAAATCATTTGTTTCGCATGGATTTGAAGCTAAACCTTCTACATCGCATTGATTTGCAGCTAAATCATGTGTTTTGCATGGAATTGATGCTAACTCGTTTGATTCGTCTGCATTTGAAGCTACATCAGTTATATCGCAAGTATCTGATGCTAAATCATTTGTTTCGCATGGATTTGAAGCAAAACCTTCTACATCGCATTGATTTAAAGCGAAATGATATGTATCGCATGGATTTTGAAGCTAACTCGTATGATTCGTCTGCATTTGAAGCTATATCAGTTATATCGCAAGTATCTGATGCTAAATCATTTGTTTCGCATGGATTTGAAGCTAAACCTTCTACATCGCATTGATTTGCAGCTAAATCATGTGTTTCGCATGGATTTGAAGCTAACTCGTTCGCTTCGCCTGCATTTGATGCTATATCACTTATATCGCAAGTGTTTGAAGCTAAATCATTTGTTTCGCATGGATTTGAAGCTAAACCTTCTACATCGCATTGATTTGAAGCTAAATCATGTGTTTCGTTTGGATTTGAAGATATACCTTCTACATCGCTTTGATTTGAAGCTAAATCATGTGTTTTGCATGGATTTGAAGCTAACTCGGTCGTTTCGCCTGCATTTGATGCTATATCACTTATATCGCAAGTATCTGAAGCTAAATCATTTGTTTCGTATAGATTTGAAGTTTAACCTTCTACATCGCATTGATTTGAAGCTAAATCATGTGTTTCGCATGGATTTGAAGCTAAACCTTCTACATCGTATTGATTTGCAGCTAAATCATGTGTTTCGCATGGAATTGTTGCTAACTCGTTTGTTTCCCCTGCATTTGAAGCTATTTCTGTTATATCGCAAGTATCTGATGCTAAATCATGTGTTTCGCATGGATTTGAGGCTAATCCTTCTACATCGCATTGATTTAAAGCTAAATCATGTGTTGCGCTTGGATTTGAATCTATAACTTCTACATCGCATTGATTTGAGGCTAAATCATGTGTTTTGTTTGGATTTGAAGATATACCTTCTACATCGCTTTGATTTGAAGCTAAATCATGTGTTTTGCATGGAATTGATGCTAACTCGTTTGTTTCCCCTGCATTTGAAGCTATTTCGGTTATATCGCAAGTATCTGATGCTAAATCATTTGTCTCGCATGGATTTGACGATAAACCTTCTACATCGCATTGATTTGAAGCTAAATCATGTATTGCGCTTGGATTTGAATCTATACCTTCTACATCGCATTCATTTGAAGCTAAATCATGTGTTTCGTTTGGATTTGAAGATACACCTTCTACATCGCTTTGATTTGAAGCTAAATCATGTGTTTTGCATGGAATTGATGCTAACTCGTTTGTTTCCCCTGCATTTGAAGCTATTTCAGTTATGTCGCAACTATCTGATACTAAATCATTTGTTTCGCATGGATTTGAAGCTAATCCTTCTACATCGCATTGATTTAAAGCGAAATGATGTGTATCGCATGGATTTTGAAGCTAACTCGTTTGATTCGTCTGCATTTGAAGCTACATCAGTTATATCGCAAGTATCTGATGCTAAATCATTTGTTTCGCATGGATTTGAAGCAAAACCTTCTACATCGCATTGATTTGCAGCTAAATCATGTGTTTCGCATGGATTTGAAGCTAACTCGTTCGTTTCGCCTGCATTTGATGCTATATCACTTATATCGCAAGTGTTTGAAGCTAAATCATTTGTTTCGCATGGATTTGAAGCTAAACCTTCTACATCGCATTGATTTGAAGCTAAATCATGTGTTTCGTTTGG
Organism: Megalopta genalis; assembly: GCF_051020955.1. Lineage (NCBI taxonomy): Eukaryota > Metazoa > Arthropoda > Insecta > Hymenoptera > Halictidae > Megalopta > Megalopta genalis. Next base: position 35,400 of record NW_027477892.1, read on the forward strand.
ATTTGAAGATATACCTTCTACATCGCTTTGATTTGAAGCTAAATCATGTGTTTTGCATGGATTTGAAGCTAACTCGGTCGTTTCGCCTGCATTTGATGCTATATCACTTATATCGCAAGTATCTGAAGCTAAATCATTTGTTTCGTATAGATTTGAAGTTTAACCTTCTACATCGCATTGATTTGAAGCTAAATCATGTGTTTCGCATGGATTTGAAGCTAACTCGTTAGTTTCGCCTGCATTTGAAGCAATATCAATGTATCGCAAGTATCTGATGCTAAATCATTTGTTTCGCATGGATTTGAAGCTAAGCCTTCTACTTCGTATCGATTTGAAGTGAAATGATATGTATCGCATGAATTTTGGAGCTTCCCCGTTTGATTCGTCTGCATTTCCTGCTATATCACTTATATCCCAAGTGTTTGTAGGTAAATCATTTGTTTCGCATGGATTTGAGGCTAAACCTTCTACATCGCATTGATTTGAAGCTAAATCATGTGTTGCGCTTGGATTTGAAGCTAAACCTTCTATATCGCATTGATTTGAAGCTAAATCATGTGTTTCGTTTGGATTTGAAGATATACCTTCTACATCGCTTTGATTTGAAGCTAAATCATGTGTTTTGCATGGATTTGAAGCTAACTCGGTCGTTTCGCCTGCATTTGATGCTATATCACTTATATCGCAAGTATCTGAAGCTAAATCATTTGTTTCGTATAGATTTGAAGTTTAACCTTCTACATCGCATTGATTTGAAGCTAAATCATGTGTTTCGCATGGATTTGAAGCTAAACCTTCTACATCGTATTGATTTGCAGCTAAATCATGTGTTTCGCATGGAATTGATGCTAACTCGTTTGTTTCCCCTGCATTTGAAGCTATTTCTATTATATCGCAAGTATCTGATGCTAAATCATTTGTTTCGCATGGATTTGAAGCTAAGCCTTCTACTTCGTATCGATTTGAAGTTAAATGATATGTATCGCATGGATTTTGAAGCTTCCCCGTTTGATTCGTCCGCATTTCCTGCTATATCACTTATATCCCAAGTGTTTGTAGGTAAATCATTTGTTTCGCATGGATTTGAGGCTAATCCTTCTACATCGCATTGATTTAAAGCTAAATCATGTGTTGCGCTTGGATTTGAATCTATAACTTCTACATCGCATTGATTTGAGGCTAAATCATGTGTTTCGTTTGGATTTGAAGATATACCTTCTACATCGCTTTGATTTGAAGCTAAATCATGTGTTTTGCATGGAATTGATGCTAACTCGTTTGTTTCCCCTGCATTTGAAGCTATTTCAGTTATGTCGCAACTATCTGATACTAAATCATTTGTTTCGCATGGATTTGAAGCTAATCCTTCTACATCGCATTGATTTAAAGCGAAATGATGTGTATCGCATGGATTTTGAAGCTAACTCGTTTGATTCGTCTGCATTTGAAGCTACATCAGTTATATCGCAAGTATCTGATGCTAAATCATTTGTTTCGCATGGATTTGAAGCAAAACCTTCTACATCGCATTGATTTGCAGCTAAATCATGTGTTTCGCATGGATTTGAAGCTAACTCGTTCCTTTCGCCTGCATTTGATGCTATATCACTTATATCGCAAGTGTTTGAAGCTAAATCATTTGTTTCGCATGGATTTGAAGCTAAACCTTCTACATCGCATTGATTTGAAGCTAAATCATGTGTTTCGTTTGGATTTGAAGATATACCTTCTACATCGCTTTGATTTGAAGCTAAATCATGTGTTTTGCATGGATTTGAAGCTAACTCGGTCGTTTCGCCTGCATTTGATGCTATATCACTTATATCGCAAGTATCTGAAGCTAAATCATTTGTTTCGTATAGATTTGAAGTTTAACCTTCTACATCGCATTGATTTGAAGCTAAATCATGTGTTTCGCATGGATTTGAAGCTAACTCGTTAGTTTCGCCTGCATTTGAAGCAATATCAATGTATCGCAAGTATCTGATGCTAAATCATTTGTTTCGCATGGATTTGAAGCTAAGCCTTCTACTTCGTATCGATTTGAAGTGAAATGATATGTATCGCATGAATTTTGGAGCTTCCCCGTTTGATTCGTCTGCATTTCCTGCTATATCACTTATATCCCAAGTGTTTGTAGGTAAATCATTTGTTTCGCATGGATTTGAGGCTAAACCTTCTACATCGCATTGATTTGAAGCTAAATCATGTGTTGCGCTTGGATTTGAAGCTAAACCTTCTACATCGCATTGATTTGAAGCTAAATCATGTGTTTTGCATGGATTTGAAGCTAACTCGGTCGTTTCGCCTGCATTTGATGCTATATCACTTATATCGCAAGTATCTGAAGCTAAATCATTTGTTTCGTATAGATTTGAAGTTTAACCTTCTACATCGCATTGATTTGAAGCTAAATCATGTGTTTCGCATGGATTTGAAGCTAAACCTTCTACATCGTATTGATTTGCAGCTAAATCATGTGTTTCGCATGGAATTGATGCTAACTCGTTTGTTTCCCCTGCATTTGAAGCTATTTCTATTATATCGCAAGTATCTGATGCTAAATCATTTGTTTCGCATGGATTTGAGGCTAAACCTTCTACATCGCATTGATTTGAAGCTAAATCATGTGTTGCGCTTGGATTTGAAGCTAAACCTTCTACATCGCATTGATTTGAAGCTAAATCATGTGTTTCGTTTGGATTTGAAGATATACCTTCTACATCGCTTTGATTTGAAGCTAAATCATGTGTTTTGCATGGAATTGATGCTAACTCGTTTGTTTCCCCTGCATTTGAAGCTATTTCAGTTATGTCGCAACTATCTGATACTAAATCATTTGTTTCGCATGGATTTGAAGCTAAACCTTCTACATCGCATTGATTTGCAGCTAAATCATGTGTTTTGCATGGAATTGATGCTAACTCGTTTGATTCGTCTGCATTTGAAGCTACATCAGTTATATCGCAAGTATCTGATGCTAAATCATTTGTTTCGCATGGATTTGAAGCAAAACCTTCTACATCGCATTGATTTAAAGCGAAATGATATGTATCGCATGGATTTTGAAGCTAACTCGTATGATTCGTCTGCATTTGAAGCTATATCAGTTATATCGCAAGTATCTGATGCTAAATCATTTGTTTCGCATGGATTTGAAGCTAAACCTTCTACATCGCATTGATTTGCAGCTAAATCATGTGTTTCGAATGGATTTGAAGCTAACTCGTTCGCTTCGCCTGCATTTGATGCTATATCACTTATATCGCAAGTGTTTGAAGCTAAATCATTTGTTTCGCATGGATTTGAAGCTAAACCTTCTACATCGCATTGATTTGAAGCTAAATCATGTGTTTCGTTTGGATTTGAAGATATACCTTCTACATCGCTTTGATTTGAAGCTAAATCATGTGTTTTGCATGGATTTGAAGCTAACTCGGTCGTTTCGCCTGCATTTGATGCTATATCACTTATATCGCAAGTATCTGAAGCTAAATCATTTGTTTCGTATAGATTTGAAGTTTAACCTTCTACATCGCATTGATTTGAAGCTAAATCATGTGTTTCGCATGGATTTGAAGCTAAACCTTCTACATCGTATTGATTTGCAGCTAAATCATGTGTTTCGCATGGAATTGTTGCTAACTCGTTTGTTTCCCCTGCATTTGAAGCTATTTCTGTTATATCGCAAGTATCTGATGCTAAATCATGTGTTTCGCATGGATTTGAGGCTAATCCTTCTACATCGCATTGATTTAAAGCTAAATCATGTGTTTCGTTTGGATTTGAAGATATACCTTCTACATCGCTTTGATTTGAAGCTAAATCATGTGTTTTGCATGGATTTGAAGCTAACTCGGTCGTTTCGCCTGCATTTGATGCTATATCACTTATATCGCAAGTATCTGAAGCTAAATCATTTGTTTCGTATAGATTTGAAGTTTAACCTTCTACATCGCATTGATTTGAAGCTAAATCATGTGTTTCGCATGGATTTGAAGCTAACTCGGTCGTTTCGCCTGCATTTGATGCTATATCACTTATATCGCAAGTATCTGAAGCTAAATCATTTGTTTCGTATAGATTTGAAGTTTAACCTTCTACATCGCATTGATTTGAAGCTAAATCATGTGTTTCGCATGGATTTGAAGCTAAACCTTCTACATCGTATTGATTTGCAGCTTAATCATGTGTTTCGCATGGAATTGATGCTAACTCGTTTGTTTCCCCTGCATTTGAAGCTATTTCTATTATATCGCAAGTATCTGATGCTAAATCATTTGTTTCGTATAGATTTGAAGTTTAACCTTCTACATCGCATTGATTTGAAGCTAAATCATGTGTTTCGCATGGATTTGAAGCTAAACCTTCTACATCGTATTGATTTGCAGCTAAATCATGTGTTTCGCATGGAATTGATACTAACTCGTTTGTTTCCCCTGCATTTGAAGCTATTTCTGTTATATCGCAAGTATCTGATGCTAAATCATTTGTTTCGCATGGATTTGAAGCTAAGCCTTCTACTTCGTATCGATTTGAAGTTAAATGATATGTATCGCATGGACTTTGAAGCTTCCCCGTTTGATTCGTCCGCATTTCCTGCTATATCACTTATATCCCAAGTGTTTGTAGGTAAATCATTTGTTTCGCATGGATTTGAGGCTAATCCTTCTACATCGCATTGATTTAAAGCTAAATCATGTGTTGCGCTTGGATTTGAAGATATACCTTCTACATCGCTTTGATTTGAAGCTAAATCATGTGTTTTGCATGGAATTGATGCTAACTCGTTTGTTTCCCCTGCATTTGAAGCTATTTCAGTTATGTCGCAACTATCTGATACTAAATCATTTGTTTCGCATGGATTTGAAGCTAATCCTTCTACATCGCATTGATTTAAAGCGACATGATGTGTATCGCATGGATTTTGAAGCTAACTCGTTTGATTCGTCTGCATTTGAAGCTACATCAGTTATATCGCAAGTATCTGATGCTAAATCATTTGTTTCGCATGGATTTGAAGCAAAACCTTCTACATCGCATTGATTTGCAGCTAAATCATGTGTTTCGCATGGATTTGAAGCTAACTCGTTCCTTTCCCCTGCATTTGATGCTATATCACTTATATCGCAAGTGTTTGAAGCTAAATCATTTGTTTCGCATGGATTTGAAGCTAAACCTTCTACATCGCATTGATTTGAAGCTAAATCATGTGTTTCGTTTGGATTTGAAAATATACCTTCTACATCGCTTTGATTTGAAGCTAAATCATGTGTTTTGCATGGATTTGAAGCTAACTCGGTCGTTTCGCCTGCATTTGATGCTATATCACTTATATCGCAAGTATCTGAAGCTAAATCATTTGTTTCGTATAGATTTGAAGTTTAACCTTCTACATCGCATTGATTTGAAGCTAAATCATGTGTTTCGCATGGATTTGAAGCTAACTCGTTAGTTTCGCCTGCATTTGAAGCAATATCAATGTATCGCAAGTATCTGATGCTAAATCATTTGTTTCGCATGGATTTGAAGCTAAGCCTTCTACTTCGTATCGATTTGAAGTGAAATGATATGTATCGCATGAATTTTGGAGCTTCCCCGTTTGATTCGTCTGCATTTCCTGCTATATCACTTATATCCCAAGTGTTTGTAGGTAAATCATTTGTTTCGCATGGATTTGAGGCTAAACCTTCTACATCGCATTGATTTGAAGCTAAATCATGTGTTGCGCTTGGATTTGAATCTATACCTTCTACATCGCATTGATTTGAAGCTAAATCATGTGTTTCGTTTGGATTTGTAGATATACCATGTACATCGCTTTGATTTGAAGCTAAATCATGTGTTTCGCATGGATTTGAAGCTAACTCGTTAGTTTCGCCTGCATTTGAAGCAATATCAATGTATCGCAAGTATCTGATGCTAAATCATTTGTTTCGCATGGATTTGAAGCTAAGCCTTCTACTTCGCATGGATTTAAAGCGAAATGATGTGTATCGCATGGATTTTGAAGCTAACTCGTTTGATTCGTCTGCATTTCCTGCTATATCACTTATATCCCAAGTGTTTGTAGGTAATTCATTTGTTTCGCATGGATTTGAGTCTAATCCTTCTACTTCGCATTGATTTGAAGCTAAATCATGTGTTGCGCTTGGATTTGAATCTATAACTTCTACATCGCATTGATTTGAAGCTAAATCATGTGTTTCGTTTGGATTTGAAGATATACCTTCTACATCGCTTTGATTTGAAGCTAAATCATGTGTTTTGCATGGAATTGATGCTAACTCGTTTGTTTCCCCTGCATTTGAAGCTATTTCAGTTATGTCGCAAGTATCTGATACTAAATCATTTGTCTCGCATGGATTTGACGATAAACCTTCTACATCGCATTGATTTGAAGCTGAATCATGTATTGCGCTTGGATTTGAATCTATACCTTCTACATCGCATTGATTTGAATCTAAATCATGTGTTTCGTTTGGATTTGAAGATACACCTTCTACATCGCTTTGATTTGAAGCTAAATCATGTGTTTTGCATGGAATTGATGCTAACTCGTTTGTTTCCCCTGCATTTGAAGCTATTTCAGTTATGTCGCAAGTATCTGATACTAAATCATTTGTCTCGCATGGATTTGAAGCTAAACCTTCTACATCGCATTGATTTGAAGCTAAATCATGTGTTGCGCTTGGATTTGAACCAATACCTTCTACATCGCATTGATTTGAAGCTAAATCATGTGTTTCGTTTGGATTTGAAGCTAAACCTTCTACATCGTGTTGATTTGCAGCTAAATCATGTGTTTCGCATGGAATTGATGCTAACTCGTTTGTTTCCCCTGCATTTGAAGCTATTTCTGTTATATCGCAAGTTTCTGATGCTAAATCATTTGTTTCGCATGGATTTGAAGCTAAGGCTTCTACTTCGTATCGATTTGAAGTTAAATGATATGTATCGCATGGATTTTGAAGATTCCCCGTTTGATTCGTCCGCATTTCCTGCTATATCACTTATATCCCAAGTGTTTGTAGGTAAATCATTTGTTTCGCATGGATTTGAGGCTAATCCTTCTGCATCGCATTGATTTAAAGCTAAATCATGTGTTGCGCTTGGATTTGAATCTATAACTTCTACATCGCATTGATTTGAGGCTAAATCATGTGTTTCGTTTGGATTTGAAGATATACCTTCTACATCGCTTTGATTTGAAGCTAAATCATGTGTTTTGCATGGAATTGATGCTAACTCGGTCGTTTCGCCTGCATTTGATGCTATATCACTTATATCGCAAGTATCTGAAGCTAAATCATTTGTTTCGTATAGATTTGAAGTTTAACCTTCTACATCGCATTGATTTGAAGCTAAATCATGTGTTTCGCATGGATTTGAAGCTAACTCGTTAGTTTCGCCTGCATGTGAAGCAATATCAATGTATCGCAAGTATCTGATGCTAAATCATTTGTTTCGCATGGATTTGAAGCTAAGCCTCCTACTTCGTATCGATTTGAAGTTAAATGATATGTATCGCATGAATTTTGGAGCTTCCCCGTTTGATTCGTCTGCATTTCCTGCTATATCCCTTATATCCCAAGTGTTTGTAGGTAAATCATTTGTTTCGCATGGATTTGAGGCTAAACCTTCTACATCGCATTGATTTGAAGCTAAATCATGTGTTGCGCTTGGATTTAAATCTATACCTTCTACATCGCATTGATTTGAAGCTAAATAATGTGTTTCGTTTGGATTTGTAGATATACCATGTACATCGCTTTGATTTGAAGCTAAATCATGTGTTTTGCATGGAATTGATGCTAACTCGTTTGTTTCCCCTGCATTTGAAGCTATTTCGGTTATATCGCAAGAATCTGATGCTAAATCATTTGTCTCGCATGGATTTGAAGCTAAACCTTCTACATCGCATTGATTTGAAGCTAAATGATATGTTGCGCTTGGATTTGAATCTATACCATCTACATCGCATTGATTTGAAGCTAAATCATGTGTTTAGTTTGGATTTGAAGATATACCTTGTACATCGCTTTGATTTGAAGCTAAATCATGTGTTTTGCATGGAATTGATGATAACTCGTTTGTTTCCCCTGCATTTGAAGCTATTTCAGTTATATCGCAAGTATCTGATGCTAAATCATTTGTTTCGCATGGATTTGAAGCTAAACCTTCTACATCGCATTGATTTGCAGCTAAATCATGTGTTTTGCATGGAATTGATGCTAACTCGTTTGTTTCCCCTGCATTTGAAGCTATTTCGGTTATATCGCAAGTATCTGATGCTAAATCATTTGTCTCGCATGGATTTGACGATAAACCTTCTACATCGCATTGATTTGAAGCTAAATCATGTATTGCGCTTGTATTTGAATCTATACCTTCTACATCGCATTGATTTGAAGCTAAATCATGTGTTTCGTTTGGATTTGAAGATACACCATCTACCTCGCTTTGATTTGAAGCTAAATCATGTGTTTTGCATGGAATTGATGCTAACTCGTTTGTTTCCCCTGTATTTGAAGCTATTTCAGTTATGTCGCAACTATCTGATACTAAATCATTTGTTTCGCATGGATTTGAAGCTAAACCTTCTACATCGCATTGATTTAAAGCGAAATGATGTGTATCACATGGATTTTGAAGCTAACTCGTTTGATTCGTCTGCATTTGAAGCTACATCAGTTATATCGCAAGTATCTGATGCTAAATCATTTGTTTCGCATGGATTTGAAGCTAAGCCTTCTACTTCGTATCGATTTGAAGTGAAATGATATGTATCGCATGAATTTTGGAGCTTCCCCGTTTGATTCGTCTGCATTTCCTGCTATATCACTTATATCCCAAGTGTTTGTAGGTAAATCATTTGTTTCGCATGGATTTGAGGCTAAACCTTCTACATCGCATTGATTTGAAGCTAAATCATGTGTTGCGCTTGGATTTGAATCTATACCTTCTACATCGCATTGATTTGAAGCTAAATCATGTGTTTCGTTTGGATTTGTAGATATACCATGTACATCGCTTTGATTTGAAGCTAAATCATGTGTTTTGCATGGAATTGATGCTAACTCGTTTGTTTCCCCTGCATTTGAAGCTATTTCGGTTATATCGCAAGAATCTGATGCTAAATCATTTGTCTCGCATGGATTTGACGATAAACCTTCTACATCGCATTGATTTGAAGCTAAATCATGTATTGCGCTTGGATTTGAATCTATACCTTCTACATCGCATTGATTTGAAGCTAAATCATGTGTTTCGTTTGGATTTGCAGCTAAACCTTCCACATCGTATTGATTTGCAACTAAATCATGTGTTTCGCATGGAATTGATGCTAACTCGTTTGTTTCCCCTGCATTTGAAGCTATTTCTGTTATATCGCAAGTATCTGATGCTAAATCATTTGTTTCGCATGGATTTGAAGCTAAGCCTTCTACTTCGTATCGATTTGAAGTTAAATGATATGTATCGCATGGATTTTGAAGCTTCCCCGTTTGATTCGTCTGCATTTCCTGCTATATCACTTATATCCCAAGTGTTTCTAGGTAAATCATTTGTTTCGTATAGATTTGAAGTTTAACCTTCTACATCGCATTGATTTGAAGCTAAATCATGTATTTTGCATGGATTTGAAGCTAACTCGTTAGTTTCGACTGCACTTGAAGCAATATCAATGTTTCGCAAGCATCTGAACCTAAATCATTTGTTTCGCATGGATTTGAAGCTAAGCCTTCTACTTCGCATGGATTTAAAGCGAAATGATGTGTATCGCATGGATTTTGAAGCTAACTCGTTTGATTCGTCTGCATTTCCTGCTATATCACTTATATCCCAAGTGTTTGTAGGTAATTCATTTGTTTCGCATGGATTTGAGTCTAATCCTTCTACTTCGCATTGATTTGAAGCTAAATCATGTGTTGCGCTTGGATTTGAATCTATAACTTCTACATCGCATTGATTTGAAGCTAAATCATGTGTTTCGTTTGGATTTGAAGATATACCTTCTACATCGCTTTGATTTGAAGCTAAATCATGTGTTTTGCATGGAATTGATGCTAACTCGTTTGTTTCCCCTGCATTTGAAGCTATTTCAGTTATGTCGCAAGTATCTGATACTAAATCATTTGTCTCGCATGGATTTGACGATAAACCTTCTACATCGCATTGATTTGAAGCTGAATCATGTATTGCGCTTGGATTTGAATCTATACCTTCTACATCGCATTGATTTGAATCTAAATCATGTGTTTCGTTTGGATTTGAAGATACACCTTCTACATCGCTTTGATTTGAAGCTAAATCATGTGTTTTGCATGGAATTGATGCTAACTCGTTTGTTTCCCCTGCATTTGAAGCTATTTCAGTTATGTCGCAAGTATCTGATACTAAATCATTTGTCTCGCATGGATTTGAAGCTAAACCTTCTACATCGCATTGATTTGAAGCTAAATCATGTGTTGCGCTTGGATTTGAACCAATACCTTCTACATCGCATTGATTTGAAGCTAAATCATGTGTTTCGTTTGGATTTGAAGCTAAACCTTCTACATCGTGTTGATTTGCAGCTAAATCATGTGTTTCGCATGGAATTGATGCTAACTCGTTTGTTTCCCCTGCATTTGAAGCTATTTCTGTTATATCGCAAGTTTCTGATGCTAAATCATTTGTTTCGCATGGATTTGAAGCTAAGGCTTCTACTTCGTATCGATTTGAAGTTAAATGATATGTATCGCATGGATTTTGAAGATTCCCCGTTTGATTCGTCCGCATTTCCTGCTATATCACTTATATCCCAAGTGTTTGTAGGTAAATCATTTGTTTCGCATGGATTTGAGGCTAATCCTTCTGCATCGCATTGATTTAAAGCTAAATCATGTGTTGCGCTTGGATTTGAATCTATAACTTCTACATCGCATTGATTTGAGGCTAAATCATGTGTTTCGTTTGGATTTGAAGATATACCTTCTACATCGCTTTGATTTGAAGCTAAATCATGTGTTTTGCATGGAATTGATGCTAACTCGGTCGTTTCGCCTGCATTTGATGCTATATCACTTATATCGCAAGTATCTGAAGCTAAATCATTTGTTTCGTATAGATTTGAAGTTTAACCTTCTACATCGCATTGATTTGAAGCTAAATCATGTGTTTCGCATGGATTTGAAGCTAACTCGTTAGTTTCGCCTGCATGTGAAGCAATATCAATGTATCGCAAGTATCTGATGCTAAATCATTTGTTTCGCATGGATTTGAAGCTAAGCCTCCTACTTCGTATCGATTTGAAGTTAAATGATATGTATCGCATGAATTTTGGAGCTTCCCCGTTTGATTCGTCTGCATTTCCTGCTATATCCCTTATATCCCAAGTGTTTGTAGGTAAATCATTTGTTTCGCATGGATTTGAGGCTAAACCTTCTACATCGCATTGATTTGAAGCTAAATCATGTGTTGCGCTTGGATTTAAATCTATACCTTCTACATCGCATTGATTTGAAGCTAAATAATGTGTTTCGTTTGGATTTGTAGATATACCATGTACATCGCTTTGATTTGAAGCTAAATCATGTGTTTTGCATGGAATTGATGCTAACTCGTTTGTTTCCCCTGCATTTGAAGCTATTTCGGTTATATCGCAAGAATCTGATGCTAAATCATTTGTCTCGCATGGATTTGAAGCTAAACCTTCTACATCGCATTGATTTGAAGCTAAATGATATGTTGCGCTTGGATTTGAATCTATACCTTCTACATCGCATTGATTTGAAGCTAAATCATGTGTTTAGTTTGGATTTGAAGATATACCTTGTACATCGCTTTGATTTGAAGCTAAATCATGTGTTTTGCATGGAATTGATGATAACTCGTTTGTTTCCCCTGCATTTGAAGCTATTTCAGTTATATCGCAAGTATCTGATGCTAAATCATTTGTTTCGCATGGATTTGAAGCTAAACCTTCTACATCGCATTGATTTGCAGCTAAATCATGTGTTTTGCATGGAATTGATGCTAACTCGTTTGTTTCCCCTGCATTTGAAGCTATTTCGGTTATATCGCAAGTATCTGATGCTAAATCATTTGTCTCGCATGGATTTGACGATAAACCTTCTACATCGCATTGATTTGAAGCTAAATCATGTATTGCGCTTGTATTTGAATCTATACCTTCTACATCGCATTGATTTGAAGCTAAATCATGTGTTTCGTTTGGATTTGAAGATACACCATCTACCTCGCTTTGATTTGAAGCTAAATCATGTGTTTTGCATGGAATTGATGCTAACTCGTTTGTTTCCCCTGCATTTGAAGCTATTTCAGTTATGTCGCAACTATCTGATACTAAATCATTTGTTTCGCATGGATTTGAAGCTAAACCTTCTACATCGCATTGATTTAAAGCGAAATGATGTGTATCACATGGATTTTGAAGCTAACTCGTTTGATTCGTCTGCATTTGAAGCTACATCAGTTATATCGCAAGCATCTGAACCTAAATCATTTGTTTCGCATGGATTTGAAGCTAAGCCTTCTACTTCGTATCGATTTGAAGTGAAATGATATGTATCGCATGAATTTTGGAGCTTCCCCGTTTGATTCGTCTGCATTTCCTGCTATATCACTTATATCCCAAGTGTTTGTAGGTAAATCATTTGTTTCGCATGGATTTGAGGCTAAACCTTCTACATCGCATTGATTTGAAGCTAAATCATGTGTTGCGCTTGGATTTGAATCTATACCTTCTACATCGCATTGATTTGAAGCTAAATCATGTGTTTCGTTTGGATTTGTAGATATACCATGTACATCGCTTTGATTTGAAGCTAAATCATGTGTTTTGCATGGAATTGATGCTAACTCGTTTGTTTCCCCTGCATTTGAAGCTATTTCGGTTATATCGCAAGAATCTGATGCTAAATCATTTGTCTCGCATGGATTTGACGATAAACCTTCTACATCGCATTGATTTGAAGCTAAATCATGTATTGCGCTTGGATTTGAATCTATACCTTCTACATCGCATTGATTTGAAGCTAAATCATGTGTTTCGTTTGGATTTGCAGCTAAACCTTCCACATCGTATTGATTTGCAACTAAATCATGTGTTTCGCATGGAATTGATGCTAACTCGTTTGTTTCCCCTGCATTTGAAGCTATTTCTGTTATATCGCAAGTATCTGATGCTAAATCATTTGTTTCGCATGGATTTGAAGCTAAGCCTTCTACTTCGTATCGATTTGAAGTTAAATGATATGTATCGCATGGATTTTGAAGCTTCCCCGTTTGATTCGTCTGCATTTCCTGCTATATCACTTATATCCCAAGTGTTTCTAGGTAAATCATTTGTTTCGTATAGATTTGAAGTTTAACCTTCTACATCGCATTGATTTGAAGCTAAATCATGTATTTTGCATGGATTTGAAGCTAACTCGTTAGTTTCGACTGCACTTGAAGCAATATCAATGTTTCGCAAGCATCTGAACCTAAATCATTTGTTTCGCATGGATTTGAAGCTAAGCCTTCTACTTCGCATGGATTTAAAGCGAAATGATGTGTATCGCATGGATTTTGAAGCTAACTCGTTTGATTCGTCTGCATTTCCTGCTATATCACTTATATCCCAAGTGTTTGTAGGTAATTCATTTGTTTCGCATGGATTTGAGTCTAATCCTTCTACTTCGCATTGATTTGAAGCTAAATCATGTGTTGCGCTTGGATTTGAATCTATAACTTCTACATCGCATTGATTTGAAGCTAAATCATGTGTTTCGTTTGGATTTGAAGATATACCTTCTACATCGCTTTGATTTGAAGCTAAATCATGTGTTTTGCATGGAATTGATGCTAACTCGTTTGTTTCCCCTGCATTTGAAGCTATTTCAGTTATGTCGCAAGTATCTGATACTAAATCATTTGTCTCGCATGGATTTGACGATAAACCTTCTACATCGCATTGATTTGAAGCTGAATCATGTATTGCGCTTGGATTTGAATCTATACCTTCTACATCGCATTGATTTGAATCTAAATCATGTGTTTCGTTTGGATTTGAAGATACACCTTCTACATCGCTTTGATTTGAAGCTAAATCATGTGTTTTGCATGGAATTGATGCTAACTCGTTTGTTTCCCCTGCATTTGAAGCTATTTCAGTTATGTCGCAAGTATCTGATACTAAATCATTTGTCTCGCATGGATTTGAAGCTAAACCTTCTACATCGCATTGATTTGAAGCTAAATCATGTGTTGCGCTTGGATTTGAACCAATACCTTCTACATCGCATTGATTTGAAGCTAAATCATGTGTTTCGTTTGGATTTGAAGCTAAACCTTCTACATCGTGTTGATTTGCAGCTAAATCATGTGTTTCGCATGGAATTGATGCTAACTCGTTTGTTTCCCCTGCATTTGAAGCTATTTCTGTTATATCGCAAGTTTCTGATGCTAAATCATTTGTTTCGCATGGATTTGAAGCTAAGGCTTCTACTTCGTATCGATTTGAAGTTAAATGATATGTATCGCATGGATTTTGAAGATTCCCCGTTTGATTCGTCCGCATTTCCTGCTATATCACTTATATCCCAAGTGTTTGTAGGTAAATCATTTGTTTCGCATGGATTTGAGGCTAATCCTTCTGCATCGCATTGATTTAAAGCTAAATCATGTGTTGCGCTTGGATTTGAATCTATAACTTCTACATCGCATTGATTTGAGGCTAAATCATGTGTTTCGTTTGGATTTGAAGCTAACTCGTTAGTTTCGCCTGCATTTGAAGCAATATCAATGTATCGCAAGTATCTGATGCTAAATCATTTGTTTCGCATGGATTTGAAGCTAAGCCTTCTACTTCGTATCGATTTGAAGTTAAATGATATGTATCGCATGAATTTTGGAGCTTCCCCGTTTGATTCGTCTGCATTTCCTGCTATATCACTTATATCCCAAGTGTTTGTAGGTAAATCATTTGTTTCGCATGGATTTGAGGCTAAACCTTCTACATCGCATTGATTTGAAGCTAAATCATGTGTTGCGCTTGGATTTGAATCTATACCTTCTACATCGCATTGATTTGAAGCTAAATCATGTGTTTCGTTTGGATTTGTAGATATACCATGTACATCGCTTTGATTTGAAGCTAAATCATGTGTTTTGCATGGAATTGATGCTAACTCGTTTGTTACCCCTGCATTTGAAGCTATTTCGGTTATATCGCAAGAATCTGATGCTAAATCATTTGTCTCGCATGGATTTGACGATAAACCTTCTACATCGCATTGATTTGAAGCTAAATCATGTATTGCGCTTGGATTTGAATCTATACCTTCTACATCGCATTGATTTGAAGCTAAATCATGTGTTTCGTTTGGATTTGCAGCTAAACCTTCCACATCGTATTGATTTGCAGCTAAATCATGTGTTTCGCATGGAATTGATGCCAACTCGTTTGTTTCCCCTGCATTTGAAGCTATTTCTGTTATATCGCAAGTATCTGATGCTAAATCATTTGTTTCGCATGGATTTGAAGCTAAGCCTTCTACTTCGCATGGATTTAAAGCGAAATGATGTGTATCGCATGGATTTTGAAGCTAACTCGTTTGATTCGTCTGCATTTCCTGCTATATCACTTATATCCCAAGTGTTTGTAGGTAATTCATTTGTTTCGCATGGATTTGAGGCTAATCCTTCTACTTCGCATTGATTTGAAGCTAAATCATGTGTTGCGCTTGGATTTGAATCTATAACTACTACATCGCATTGATTTGAAGCTAAATCATGTGTTTCGTTTGGATTTGAAGATATACCTTCTACATCGCTTTGATTTGAAGCTAAATCATGTGTTTTGCATGGAATTGATGCTAACTCGTTTGTTTCCCCTGGATTTGAAGCTATTTCGGTTATATCGCAAGTATCTGATGCAAAATCATTTGTCTCGCATGGATTTGACGATAAACCTTCTACATCGCATTGATTTGAAGCTGAATCATGTGTTTCGTTTGGATTTGAAGATATACCTTCTACATCGCTTTGATTTGAAGCTAAATCATGTGTTTTGCATGGATTTGAAGCTAACTCGGTCGTTTCGTCTGCATTTGATGCTATATCACTTATATCGCAAGTATATGAAGCTAAATCATTTGTTTCGTATAGATTTGAAGTTTAACCTTCTACATCGCATTGATTTGAAGCTAAATCATGTGTTTCGTTTGGATTTGAAGATATACCTTCTACATCGCTTTGATTTGAAGCCAAATCATGTGTTTTGCATGGATTTGAAGCTAACTCGGTCGTTTCGCCTGCATTTGATGCTATATCACTTATATCGCAAGTATCTGAAGCTAAATCATTTGTTTCGTATAGATTTGAAGTTTAACCTTCTACATCGCAATGATTTGAAGCTAAATCATGTGTTTCGCATGGATTTGAAGCTAACTCGTTAGTTTCGCCTGCATTTGAAGCAATATCAATGTATCGCAAGTATCTGATGCGAAATCATTTGTTTCGCATGGATTTGAAGCTAAACCTTCTACATCGCATTGATTTGCAGCTAAATCATGTGTTTTGTATGGAATTGATGCTAACTCGTTTGTTTCCCCTGCATTTGAAGCTATTTCAGTTATGTCGCAACTATCTGATACTAAATCATTTGTTTCGC